>NC_057699.1:4693397-4902051 GCF_014466175.1 Vespula pensylvanica | reverse complement strand
CTCTCTCTCTCTCTCTCTCTCTCTCTCTCTCTCTCTCTCTCTCTCTCTTTGGTTGAAATAAAACATAATAATAACAATTAAGCATTATAAAGACGTAAAGAAAAGTATAAGTTCGTAGACATTTATTGTCATATTCAATTTTTCATTTAATACATTATTACCTTTTCAATTCAGTTTTTCCTTACTACAATTTATACAAGTATTTTAGTTCAGTTTACTTAGATAAATATCTAATTTAAAATAATTATTTTTACTTGTATTCACATTCATTCAGCTGCTACAAGTTCCTTATAGGATATCACAGAAGGTATAGTAGGATTATGTTCATGTTTGAGCTTCCAGAATACTTTATCACCCATATCAGGATTATATCCTTCTGAGAATTCTCCACCAGGAATCTATACAAATACAATTTTAATCGTTATAAAATTATAATATTACTTTTATGAAAAAGAGTAAGATGTTATGTAATCATAGATATATTTTAGATGTTACTATAAAATTAATAATTTGTTACATTAACAATGTCGAACAAATTTGTAACATTATTATTCCTTAAATGATTTGATTATAATATAACATCTACAAAATTACTTATTATATACATATTATATTGTAACAAATTATATATTTACCGATTGTTGTAACTCAGCAATCTTTTTTACGTCATCACCAAAATGATACATTTCAGAAACTTCAAAAAGTGGTACTTGAGATTCTGCAATGATCAGAGATCTATTTCGACGGGAATACATCTGTCTTGCCTCATCCAATTCAGACAAATTTAAGAATAGCCAATCGCATAACTTCTTTGGATTTTGATCATTATATTCCATATCTATCCTTTCTATATCGTCGACCACATCTTCGATATTCCCACCATTTGCCCAATCATACATTAATAAATATGCATGATTAGAAATTTGTGGTAAATATTCTTCTTTATATGCAGTTTCTATATCAGTAAGATATTTTGTTGTTAAAACTTTTGAATTTACTTCATAAGGTATACATCTCTTCTGTATTCTTTCCTGTATAATATTAAGATAAATTTAGATCAACATAATATATATTTATATTTCATAAATATTTCCAATACTGAATTAGAAATTATATAAACTATCTAAATATATAAAATTATAATAAATTTACCTTAACTACATTGACTGGAACATCCAAATAAATAACCAAGTGAGGTTTCCTACAGTAACACATTGTTGCTTCTATAACTGCTTCATAGAAACGACGACATTGACGATTTAAATATCCTGCTTGATACATAGCATTCATAAATACAAAATCTGAATATAAAGAACGATTAAGCACTACTCCTTCTCCAGTTGATAGTACATGCAACAATGATTCTAGATAAGCATTTAATTTTAATAGATAATTTGTAACTTGTAAAGCTGGCACGCAATGGTGTTTTGGATTATTTAAAAATGTTTGTATATCATATGCTTGCAATTTCTCAGGCAATTGTGAATTTAACGATCTCATATCAAAACCATAAGCATTTTTATATAATAAATCAAATGATGGAGATGGCATATATCCCATTTCAAGTTCTTTCGCCAATTCTCTGGCAAATTTATCTTTCCCAGCAGCTATAGGTCCTTCAACAACTATAATTTTACTGTTCTCATCATATCTTTCTATGGTGTACTCAAAGAAACTTAAGGCAGTATATTCTTTCTCTTGATAAGGAAAAGGTGGCGGTCTAGGTCGTTGAACTCGATTAACTTTTCCACTAATATGTGCTTTCTGTAGTACATTAATGGTTTTTGACACCTGTAATCAGATTTATTAGTTATAGGGATCAAAGTCAGCTCATTTATAAATAAACAATCATAATCGAGAAAAATTCAATTATTTCTATTACACATATATGTACCATATTATTCTCATATCTCTGAAAATAATTCTATACTATTTCATTCTAAAAAATGCATCTTTTTAAAAGACTAACCTTACATAATCGATTAAATAAACCACTTAACGAATGTTTATCAATACACGCACGAAAAATTAATGCCATGGTAATAAGATATATATGTAAATAGATTAATACAATAATAAACAGTTGTATTTTATGTACGCAAACAAGAATCAAACATGATCTTATGTTTAATAGTCTTAGTATATCAGACTCACTATACGTTCTCCTTACGTCATTAACTTGATCGGAGGAAGATCTCTATAAGTAGCACTAATACAAAATCGAATTTGCAATAATTCAAATCACAATAATATATATGCATATGTATATGTATTCTAAATTTGATATTGCTATATTATCGTGATTAAGAGAATAATAAGAATATTGCCAAGGATTATAAATAAAACATATCCAAAATAATTAAGTTTCAAAAAATAATTTAAATTTCGCGCTAGAATTTTGCTCGTTCTATCTAATATATCATAGGTGGTGTTTTCTACACAAATGTAAAGCAATTTAACCTATCTTTTGACAATATATTGTTCCTGTTGAAATCTTTTCGCACGTGTTATTACAATATTGTATAATTCCTGTTATAAAAGATTTTTGAAATTAAATTATTTGAATAAAAAGATGAGCACATCTTTTAATATAACTGCAGGCTTTAGGGAAGATTGCGCAATATTGATCGATCGTTTCGAAAAAGTTGACGATATAAGGTTTAAAAGTTTTTGCGAAATTTGGAAAGATTTAAAATTTAGTTTAATCTTTAAGTAAGTGAAATTACTTTTTTTTTCAATTAATTCATATCTAGCTAACATAGTTGATTTCATTATTTATAAAAGTATATTATTATTATTATTGTTGTTGTTGTTGTTGTTGTTGTAGTTGTAGTTGTTGTTGTTGTTGTTGCTGCTGCTGCTGTTATTATTATTATTTGAAATTATTTTTATTCATATAGAGACAAAGAACATGTTGCAGAATTAATGGAGTTTTGCGAAGAAATATTACATCTAACGAAACAGTATTTGTTTTCTGGTACATTCAAAGAACGTATTTGTGGCTTATATCTTTTATATGGAATATATTTCAAAATGCCATGTTTTCAATTTAAAATTAGAATTACATTAACGGAGTGGCAAATGATTATGGAATTACATAATCAAATAAAGGAAGGAGAACATCATGATGCCAATTATGTATTAAGCAAACTTATCATCAATAATGCTTTTAAACATTGTCTTTTTGATCAAGAGGTATGCATGTGTATACATGTGTATACAAAAAAAAAAAAATTAGATTTTTTGAACTAAAATACCTTGCTTATTCTTAATTATTTTTTATTTATAGATTAGCTTTGAAAAATGCTTCAGAAAAAGATATTATTATAACAACAATCCTTATTCAGTTTTATCGTCTATTAAAAATATGGGTGAGAAAGATCAAATGTTTGAAAAGATAAATAAATTAAGTAAAATGTATCACCAAAAGAAATGTGAAGCAATTGACAGCAATACTGATAATTGCAGTTTAAATTTATTTAATTCTAATTTTGCGACTGAGATTATAAATGATATTCATAAGTTTAGTAGAGGTAAGGGATACAATAAAAAAATGAGTACAAGTGCTTCAAAAAAAGATATTAAAGAAATAGAAAGTGACAAGAAAATAAAACAACCGTAAGTTCATGTGATTATTTTTGGCTCTATTGTTATAAATGATATATATTGTATAGTTATATTTATTTTATTAAATATATATATATATATATATTTTAGTCAAAGAGATCTAGATGATGCCTATCTCTCTTCTTCAAGTGATCTTGGAAGCAATGTATCGCCATTAAATATTACTGATAACAATACTGAAAGTTTAATGAATGAATTTGCAGAGTAAAAATAACAAAATAATCTGTAAGTATTATACATCATTTATATAGATTACAAAACAAGATGCACAATATGTAGCTTTTTCCACATTTATTAATAAGCACACAAAATATCAGTAAAGAACATGACTTATGGAAAATGTTAATTATTGCAAATTTAACAATTTTAGCTTCTGCTTGAATATGACAAGATTTCATATTTTTAGAGATAATGTCACATGTTATGGCCTATGGACATTAAAGCGATTAAATTAAATTCCTAAACGTGCGTTGGAAATGCAATTCAATTAAATTTTTAAACTTAAAAAAGTTGGTTACACAATAACCTGCAGTGCTTTTGTCTGATCTTTTTTATAGCATAATTATAATTATATAGACAAATATACATACATATTTATATATGTGTATATATATATATATGTAGTTTGTGTATATAAAATAGTATATTGCTTTTTTATTATAAAATCTCCTTTGATGTTATTCATCAAGCGGCTTTTAGCGATAAATATATTTAATTGTTGACTATGCCACACATGCGCGCGCGCCCGCACATGTACACACACACACACACACACACACACACACACACACGTACGTTTGTAATTAAAAAATATAATCTTATGGCAATATCTAATAGATATTTGAACTTTTCAATAGACTTTTAACTGGTCATTGTCATCGAATCCAGCACTGTGTCCTGCATTGCGCACAATAAAACTTGTTCCATCGTAATGCATGCGCCGTTCTCCTCGACGTACAAATAGATGAGACGTTTGACCCAACGATGCTGTGCAATGTAGAAACGGAGTTGTCAGGGATGCTGTTCCATTGCTAGGTGACGTTCGTAGCTGATACTTGTTGCTATTACGTGCAATTCTGTTGAAAATTATAATGAATTTGTTGCAGGTAATATTCATATTCTTAATTATTATTAATTTCCTTTATCTTATTTAGTGTTTTTTAATTAGTGTTTTTATATAATAAGGACTTATACACATATATACTTATTAATAAACTTACTAATAATAACTTAATAATATAAATATAAAAATACCTGACAAGACCATCTGGAGTCTGAGAAATTCTGACATTATTTATGATCCAGTTTTCAACACCTTCATCCGTCATCCAATATTGAGCAGCTCCCAGAGCTGTGGCTGCTTCTTGCAAGCACGACGATCCATGTCGCGAGCCGGAGTAAAAAACACTTAATGAAAAGTCCTGAAATAGCGTCAAAATGATGTACAACTGATGTAATTGCAATCGTTACTTGTTTACAAAATCGATAATCTATTACTTGACTCATGTCCGAAAACGAGTCAGTGGTTGTTCTAGTTCCCGCTGCATCCACTAAATATACAAGAGCACATTGTTCACAGGTAAAACTTACACCCTTGTACCACATCTTCGCGTATCTATCAAGATCGATCGAAATTAAAATTGATTATAATGTCCTTATTTTTCTATAATTTTTCAGAAATGACTAACTTATTATTCCCATGCGTATCGTGGGCCAAAATTTCAACACGCGATCCATATTGATATATTCTTCCATTTGGATGTAGTAATGCAGCGGCTGCTCCAGAACAGCTTAACGAAAGCACGATATTATTCTGCACTGACGAAAGATGTATATAACGCATATGTGTAACTGTTTTGTGAGTGTTCTTTTTTTCGTTATTACTGCGATAACATTATTGTATCGCGTTAATATAAGTATAATAAGGATATATACGCGCAGAATGATTATAGCGTTAATATAAGTATAATAAGGATATATACGCGCAGAATGATTATAGAATGAGAATTGTTGTTCGTCGAATGCCATCGAAGCGAAGCGAAATGAAGATCCAAAATAAGGAGATAAAACGATGGGCACACCTTAAAATTGATCACTCTTACAGCACGGTCGACCGTCATGTCAACTCGGATCCTATTGCGAAGTCTCAGGGAAATGGTACCATGTGGCGTGGCAACAGCACCTCCTGCACTTGCATCGGTCTCGTGTTCCCTCCAATTTTCTGTATAAAGGCAGGCCTCCTCCGTCGTGTAATACGGAGTGGCCATTGTTTTAGGAGTTCTTGGCTGTCTCCAAATCGCCGCCGAACTCGAATAAGTAGTCGCACCTGTTATACCGCTCCATTGGTCCGCTGGTGGCGTTTCGAAGTACTTGGAAAAGTCATTGTACCGCTGAAAGGGTTTGTTCTCGAATGATTAAAAAAGAGCAGGCATGAGAATGTGAATTACGTACTTGAAAATTAGCATCCTCGGTCTGCGCATGATAACTGTGCGCTGTATAAAGTGATCGTGGTCGCATTGGCGTTGCAGGTGCGCTTTGGCTTTGAATCGGCGCCACGGAACAGGCCGGTAACAAGGTTGTTCCCTGTGGTCCTGTTGGCGCGACACATTTCTGCATATCCTTCCGGAATTCGCCACAGGGATTCGCCATGATTTTTTTTGCCTATTATTGTTGTTGTCGTTGTTGTCGTTGTTAAATTATTATATTTGGACGAGTTATGAAAAAAAAAAAAAACTATTAAGATAATAAGTTTTAGATAAACCTTGGAATCTCTGGTCACACTTTTAGCTTTTTTGCGACGAGCTTTTCGGGGTTTGGACACCGCCGTTTGGCCTCCCTCGTTTATGCGATCCACGGCTGAAGCGATTTTTTCCTCGAAACTTTGTTTTCTTTTCAAGAGCGATCTTTGTCGAACTTATAAATCTATGTTTGATTCATGAAAAACCTCGTCCAAGAACTATCATTTGCTACTCCTTTCTTCTCTATAAAATTTTCTTGTGAATCAAGGAAAAAGATTGCAAGTCAGGCGGGGAGAAATCGAGACCGATATATAATATTCCAGAGGAAGTTCATTCCGAAGAACGATTTCGCGATCTTTGCGATAGAAAACAATTGAGGAATTTGATTGCCCGTTGCCGTTGGCGATCGTGAGATCGGCCAGAGACGTAACCTACTTCGTCTCTTTTTGTAAACGTCGCATTATTCGTATGTTCATAGACGCCTCGTTATTCTAGTTGGCCTGTTATACCTTCATCACGATGCCACGATACCAGTATTAATCAACCACTCACTCTCAATCTCTATCAATTTTTATGTATGGACATTTAAATAGCGACACCATCTTGTACGATGTAAATACTCTTATGTGCGTATATATACGAAAAAATTAATTTTTCCTAAAAGCAAGATTTATTGCCGTTCGAAAATGATAAATTTCAATAACTTGTTATATTATCACGCGAATTAAATATTTTTAATTATATCCATTATACATTATACATAAGAAAATATTACTTATCTCTTATACCTAATTATAAGAGATATAAGCCGGCCTACATACTTTAATTTATATACTTAATGATAAAAAAATTGATCACTTATCGTTTTTTAATTGTATAAATTATAAAAGAAAGAAGAACGTGTGTTACGTTGATGTTTACGTTAATTAAAATTTATGCAAATATTTTTTCTTCTCGACGTTTTTTAGTAACCACCGTGCCTGGTTTATGTTGCGCATCCGGATGATTAAGTAATTCTGGTGGACAAGTAGATATTGGACTTGCAAGAATTGTTTGTTTCAAATCATAGAATAGATGACTGTCATCTTTTGTACAGAAAGAAATAGCAAGACCAGCTTTACCAGCACGCCCTGTTCTACCAATACGATGTGTGTAATCTACAAACAAATACAAATTGCATTAGTAAATATAAACATTCCCAATAAATTTGCCATTTATATTTTACAATCATACCTTCAATAGTTTTAGCCATGTCGTAATTAATAACCATAGATACATCCTTAATGTCAATACCACGTCCAGCTACATCAGTAGCGACTAAGATATCTTTACTTCCACTCTTAAGAGACGCAAGAGCATATTCTCTTTGCTCCTGGCCTTTACCACCATGAAGAGTACACGCGTTATACTAAAAATAAAATGTTTTCATCGTAATCATACACACACACACACACACACACACACACACACACATGTACATATAATATATATCGTATATCATTATATTTTACCCCAAGTTTTTCCAATCCTCTTGCAAGTACATCTGCACCCTTCTTCTGATTAACGAATATAATAACGGGTGGTTCAACACCTCTGCTAAGTATTTCCATAAGTTTTTTACGTTTATCAGCTTCACCCATTATGTGAACTATTTGTTCAGTTCGTTCTGTAGGTTTACCGACACTACCGATATAGACTACAGCAGGTCGTCTTAGGTAAGTTCTTGCCAAACGTTCCACTGCAGGAGGCATAGTAGCTGTAAACATCACAGTCTAGAAAATATTAAAACAAAAGATTAAAAACTTTAAAAAACGACGATTAGATTATTATTTTACCTTAATACTTGTGTGTGTGTGTGTGTGTGTGTGTGTGTGTGTGTGTGTGTGTGTGTGTGTGTGCGCGTGCGTGTGCGCGTGCGTGTGCGTGTGCGTGTGCGTGTGCGTGCGCGTGCGTTAGTATGTATCACCTGTCTGTATTTTTTCTTTGTATTATAATTAGCCAAAAGTTTTTCTTCGTTTTCAGCATCTTCGTTGTCCGGTTTCAAATTTGTTACTGGCATATATTCCAAAATTTTCTGTACATCTATATAAATAAATGTACAAATTATTTTGTATATCAATCTTTAGTAAAGCAATAGTTTAATATATAACCTGGTTCAAAGCCCATATCTATCATTCTGTCAGCTTCATCCAATACGATATATGTACACTGATTTAAAACTAAATATCGATTTTCTAATACATCTATCAATCTTCCAGGGGTAGCAATAACAATCTAGAATCAAAAATTATGTTAAAGATAGTTTAGATTGAAATTATAATTTTCTTAATAATTTATCTCTTCTTACCTCACATCCCATACGTAATCTAAATCCTTGCTCCTCTCTGGACAAACCACCTACTACAACAACCGTCCTAATGCCTAATGGTTGCCCAAACTTATTAGTTTCTTCTTCAATTTGTTGTGCTAGTTCACTAATGAAAATAAGAGAAATTTAATAATACCTTTAATAATAGCTATGTTCCTATGTGCGTATACCCTGTATATATGAATATATGCACGTACTTGGAAAAATATTTTTTAAATATATAACATACCGCGTTGGAGCCAAAATTATACTATAAGGACCTTGATCAGCTTCTTCTAATCTTTCAATTTTGGGTAAACTAGTAATCCATAATAAAAGAGGAATTAAAAATGCCAATGTTTTTCCAGAACCAGTTTCAGCAACACCTATAATATCACGATTTTGGAGACCTATGGGTATTGCTTGCCTTTGAATAGGCGTTAGATCCTTATATCCCACTTTATCGATAATATCTAAAATTTCTTTTGGAAATCCAGATTCCTTCCATGACCTAATAGGATCAGGAATACGTCCTCCTTTTATCGTAATGTTATAATCCTCTCTAAATATACGCCAATCTCTTTCGGTCATTTCATTAAGAGCTTTCTCAGACCAATGACGATCGTCCCATTTTTGTTTCTCTTCTTTTCTTTTTACTTTTTTTAGTCTCATTCTTTAAAAGAGAAAATATATTATTGGTATAACTTTCAAAGATAAAATGTAACTGAGAGTAAATTAAAATACTTACTTTTCTTGTTCTTTCTCTGCTTCTGTACGCCTTTTTTCTAACAATTCTCCATAAAATTTACTTTGATCACGTTTTTGAGCCTTAATATCAATACCTGCAAGATTACCCCTTCCGAAAAATTGTACCTGATGTCTTTCTTTATATATACTGTTGTAATCAACGGATGTATCCTCCGATGTATCCCAGTCAAATACAAATTTTCTATCATTCAGTCTTCTTACACGGCGTTTTTTCTTTACAAGACCAAGATAGCGTTCTTTAATAGCTTCCACTTCTTTTTCCTTATCTTTATCCTTTATTTCTTCTTCTCTTGAACGCTGCGCATCTCTACGTCTGTTTTATAATATATAAAAATATTAGCTTTATGTATAACCTAAAGCAAGTCAAACGTTTGTAAGATAAAACTTACCGTTCTCTGTCATCCCAATCTCTTTCCTTAGTTTCACCCCCAGAGAAAAATGCTTTGCGCTCTTCTTCCTGTTGCTTTTTTATAGCTTCTACTTCTTGTTGGCGTTTTTCTAACGCCAAAGCCGCGCGTTCTTCCTTAGTTAAAAATTTAGGCTTTGCGCGCGCTTCTTCTTCTGCCTTTTTTTTAGCTAGTAATTCTTCCAAACTCAACGGTTCTCTCTTTTGCGCTGATTTTAATTTCTCTTCGGTTTCTTCCTCTTCCCTTTTAACTTCATTTTTGACCTCTTTCTTTGCTTCTTCCTCAACAGAAAATATTGGACTTCCCTTACGTTTTTTATCATCTTTTCCCTTATCTTTAATATCTCGTCTGTCTCTGGATCTATCGCGATCTTTTTCGCGAGATCTATCTCTTTCTCTCGAACGATCTCTGTCTCGCGATCTATCTCGTTCGCGTGAACGTTCTCTAGATCTCGAACGTTTTCTATCCTTTTTTCTATCTTTCGATCGGCTTCTGGAACGACGTCGATCACGTCGTTCTCGATCTCTTTCACGATCACGATCTCTTTCACGAGATCTACTACGTCTAACAGTTTTCTTATCGTGTGCCATTATCACGCTTGCTGTAACGATAGAAAAATAATGATTAGAATTATTTGAGGTCATAGACGTGAACGATTTCTAATATCATTTACATCTTATTCTGAAAGGTTTGTTTCATATCAACGGGGCGTACGTACATACAAGTAGCATGCAATCTTGTAATGTCAAATCGATGCAATCATTGCAATTGAAATTATTTAATTAGAAAAATAATTTCAATCAACATTTCAATCTTAATTCTATTTGTATTTTTCATATACTAAACTAAACTCCATAATATGTATACCAAACAAAGAAACCGTATTCTCCTTAAAGAATCTCATAGAAACATATACGTTTATATTCCTATAATATTTCCTAAAGTGCTGACGTATTTAAATAAATTTTTATATGAATGCTTACAATTAGATTTATAAATAATTCTACATATAACAAGTAATATTTATAATATGCATCAGTATGCAAAAAGAAACGATTTGCTTGAATCAGGGAACATAATATTATATAGATATTCGACAACGAGTGAAGACATGTTTATATTATCAGCGCCACTCTAGTACATGCCCAACGTAAGCTCGAACTTAACAAGTCCATAACAGTTTTCTGATCCTGATACTTCCTTTGGTCGTAGTCTTTCCTATTTCCATATAAACGAAATCGACAATTTCACTGTTATTTATCAATGGACAAATTTTATTTTTATGTAGTAAGCATTATATACTACGTTCATTATTGAATATCGCGTTGGATGTATGTATACGAAAATAATATTACCAAATATTTGTCTGCAATATCGATATTTGTTTATTTTTTCGCAACGTTGGATGAATCCACCAAGAACCAGCAAGTTCCTTAATAAATCTAACACAATTGTCAATGTCATCGGATAAGATTGATAAAAAAGAAAAAAAGAAAGGAGAAAGGAGAAATAAATGTGCGTGCCTGCATGCGCGCGCGCGTGTGTGTCGCGCATAAGCTCTTTTAAAATTCTACCTATTCTTCTCTTCATATACATATACATTGTGGTGTAATCGGTTATTATCCAGATCACATGATCAACGATAACGGGCGCTGTATTAGATTCTTTGATATTTCATACTTTGACCCTTTGTATTACCTCAATCTCGTAAAAGGCAAAATCACGAATCAGGAATAAGAAATAATAAGCATGGCTAGTAAATAATAAGTAAAAGTCAAAGTGAGATTGGTATGACTTTCCCTCCTACGATATATGATCGATCCCTTGAGAGGTTGGGATAGCTGATTGAAAGAAAAGTTGCAATAAGTTTATTTTTTTTTTTCGTTTAACTCATAACCGCTCGAAAGCATGGCTGGATTTGTTTTAAAGGTCAAAACAAAGTCAGGACAAAAGCTTGTAAATGGGCTTGTCCCGCAGGATAAAGTAGCTGTGTTGAAATCAAAGCTAGCTGATGTGACGGGTATATCCGTTGAGGCTCTTCACGTCCTTGGTGGTTTTCCGCCGAAGGCGATCGATCTTAATAATGAATCAGCTACAATTGCGGATAGCGGTATAGTTTCTGGTGACACCCTGATTGTCGAAGAAAAAGAAGTTATTAACGGTGCTCAAATAGCAAGGGAAATTGGTAGATCTCACATAGTAAATGATGAAACTTTCATTAATACTCCAGGTGTACTCATGAAAATGGTTGTACCGGCAGATAATTCATGTTTATTTACTAGCGTTGGCTATGTTCTGAATGGTATGCTATACTCTTCCGATGGAATTATGGAATATAATTATTTTTTTACAAACTCGAAGTTTATTCAAGTCGGATATATATTTCTTATATAGGAAAAGTTGATCGCAATTGCTCAAGTTTTATGAGAGAGATAATAGCAAATGCTGTAGCTGCAGATACTGAAGAATATTCGGAAGCTTTTTTGGGTAGACCTAATGCAGAATATTGTGAATGGATTTTGAAATCAGATTCTTGGGGAGGAGCTATAGAATTGTCTATACTGTCAAAGTTTTATGGACTAGAGATAGCTGTAATCGATAGTATCAATGCTATAATAAATAGGTTTGGAGAAGATCAACATTATGCTCAAAGAGTATTTCTTATATTTGATGGAATACATTATGACCCACTTTATTTGGAACCGCTCGATGTGAGTTGTAATAAGTTATCTCAAAAAAGTAATGCAATTGAAATGTATTACTCTTTTCGTACTTAAAGTACAGTTACTAAAAGCATTAAATACATTTTATTTTTTCTAGGGTGGTAGTATCCAAACGATTTTTCCGACGGAAGATGATAGAATGTTATTAGAAGCTGCAGAACTTGCAAAAGAAGTGAAGTCTAGTCGTCAGTATACAGACATTCAAAAATTTAAATTAATGTGCTACGATTGCAATGTAAAATTAAATGGACCAGTTGCAGCACGACAACATGCCAGTGAAACAGGCCACAAGAGCTTTGGAGAAGTGCCTGTATAATGTAATTTCAATTTGGTCGTGCACTATATGATAAGTATTTTTAATTAGACTGCCATGTAAGGTGTTCGATAAATTAGCCTCAAAATGATTTTTCACTTGATGAAGGCTTGAAAACATTTAAAAACTATGCGCCAATGTTTCTCCTCTCCTAAATATGCATATATACTTATACGATGCACTCTTTGGTAGAATTTTATAAACAAATAATGAGCACTGGTTTTTAATTTAGCTGGAAACTTCTTTTCAACAGTGATCATAACAATTATTTGTGTGTGCGTGTGTGTGTGTCTTTTATTTCATTTTATAGAACAAAATTATTACAGATAAACTTATGCATATTATATTTTTGAAAAAAGTCTATAATCCATTATTTATATAAATATTTCTTTTTTTTTTTCTTGAAAGTAAAAGAAATTACTTTCACATTGTGCATCTTATTCATCTTGTGTAATTCTTTGGTCTAATGGTTGACAATATTATAATTAAAGCGAAGGATATATTATTTAATTGTAAAATTGGATATATATCAGTATTGTCCATTTCTCAAACTAGCGTGCCTTTAATTATAGTTATCTTAACTTCATTTACAATATGTGAAATTGTGCAATACTTGACAAAAATTCAATTCATTATTTTTCGTTTAGTCTGAACAATAATTTTCTAAAACTCAGTTAAAACATAATTTAATTATATATACTATATTATTAAAATATATATTATATATTTTATATTTTTCCTATACCTAGCATTATTAGCAAAATTGAAAATCTATGATGATGAAATATGTTACTGTAAAAATTGTCATTTTTATTAGGCCAACTTGTTCCATGGCATTTATATATATTATATTTTGAAAGCTATAGCTAATAATATAGAATTATTTTATGAAATTCACACAATAGGATCAGTTTAATTTTATTTGAAAAAAGTATAACTTGTAAAAATAAGACAAAGAAAGACAAATGTTGTAAATTATAAATTACAATGCAGTTATAATGGTAATAATACTACTATTTAAAAGTAATGATTCCTTGGAAGTATTCATCTTCACAGAACATGTGTGTGTGTGTGTGTGTATGTGTGTATATATACGAGAAGAAATTATTGTAAACAAATAATACAGTAAAGGTTATTAAATCGATTACTTTGATATAGACATATGTACTAGGTGTACTTTAGATGTATTAAAGTACTTTAGACATATGTACTTTTGTTAGATTATATTATTTCTATGCAGATAGATGCACAGATAGATAGATATCGAATATTGCAGGAAATTATGTCCAATTGTTGGATGAAAGTAATGTTTATTAATGATTAAATTATAGTAAATTCTTTTCTTTTCTCTTCTTCGTAGATATAATATGCATTGTTACTCGTTTCTACATTTATCGTTTATTTAAAAAGATCTTGAATGTGTTCCAATATCGTTAGTACGATAATTCATGATTATATATATCTAGTATTTTTTTTGAATCTATTATGTCTGAAAACAGACAGAAAAGAATTTATAACTATTTATTACTCAGGAACTGGTAGGAATATGATAATATATAAAAGAGTTTTACAAAAATTTATATTTATATAATCATATAGAACACATTTTTCAGGTCACGTTTATTCATTATATTATTATCATGAAATTATTTGAAATAAAAAAGAATTATTTACACTATCTGTTTTTCATATCTTTTTTTCTTAATAGACTTTTATTTTTGGACATAAGCATTACTCATTAAATATATTATTTATGTCACTTCGGACCATAAATTGTCAATATTTAGATATTCAAAATATTCGTTAGCAGCTCCAGAATAACATAATGTTACGAAAGTTTATAAAAAATACTTAATGATTAAAAAGAATTATTTTTTAAATTTATCGCACAAATCGCAACATAGTATATATATATATGAACGTCATTAATCATCGCCATATTGTCATAAAAATTCCGATATCTTAATAGAAGCTATATAGGAACCATGATAGTAGTGTATCTCCATGATAAAAGTACACATAATGTGTTTTTAGACTGTCTTGTTAGATGGCGCTAAGGGTCCTACAAAGTTTGAC
This sequence comes from Vespula pensylvanica, assembly GCF_014466175.1. Lineage (NCBI taxonomy): Eukaryota > Metazoa > Arthropoda > Insecta > Hymenoptera > Vespidae > Vespula > Vespula pensylvanica. The sequence continues at coordinate 4,887,052 of NC_057699.1, read as the reverse complement.
GAATTTATTCCTATGTTACACAAAAGATACGATTGTTGATTGGCTGATGAAATGAACAGAAAATAAATCATCAGTTTACCATCTATGTTTATTAGACAAGTAAAAACAGAACAAGACGAAGAATAGAAACATAGTTCAGTCGTGTTTTCGTCTTCGTTGAGAGAGTGTGGTGTCGTCGTATTGTAATTAGATCATATATTTTTATATCGTTATATTGAAGTTCTTTGTTATTCGGAAACAGTGGTAATTAAAGCTCTACCGTTCACTATTTTGAAGGGTGATAATTAAGTGGATAATTGTAGATGAAAAATGATCATGCGATATTTTTTCATCGTTAATGTCGCCATTGTCGACGCGTGACCAATCATTATAAAAAGGTTACTTCTTTATTAGTTTAAGACGTATATTCGAACACTAGATGGAAAAATTTGAATAAATTTCAGTCTCAAAATAAAATTGTTATTTATAGATATATCTAGAGGTATATAGATTTTTACAATTTTTATCAATTCAGAATATTCATTAAGTTTAAATGTTAAAAATGAAATACGTTTAGTTATATGTAATTATTAACTCATTGAATTATAAATATAGTTGCTTGTAATAAAAAAGTTATTATGCTTTTGTTGAAGTATTTACAGTTTTAAATATTTTTAATTAATTGATCGTTCAATTGCACTATTCTACAGATGAATTTAAATTTTTATATTGGAAAAAGTTATATATTACTATAAAATTTTAAATCATAAAATATTAGAAATATTATTGCTTCTAAAAATTTTAAGAAAAAAATGTTTGAAAACCTATCTGAAATCACATTAATAAATAAATAAGAATAGACCGTTAAATTAAATTACATGTCAATAATGAAACATGTTATATACTGCGATTTTTAATTACAGATATTGATAGTATGAAATAAAATAAAAAAATATAAGATATTCTTAATATCAATTTAATTAGTCTTTCATTTAAGCATACAAGTTCGTATATAATATTATCATAAGGTACTTCTTTTTATCTTGATCCGATAAAGATGAGAAACATTACGATATTACTTATAACCTTTAAAATTAATAGATTTATATGTTCTCTCTCCGTCCCTCCATCCCTCCTGCTCTTTGTGTGTGTTTGTGTGTGTGTGTAGCACGCGCGCATGTCAGTCTGTGAAATACATTCTTTCTCATTTGCATAATTTATATTACAGTTACAACGCTTAGATCGAATACTATACAACGAATAATAATTTGATTATTGGATAATTTTTTTGGAATATTCTAAGAAAAAAGAATAAGTTAGCAAAATGGTAATTACTTTTATATATATATATATATATATATATATATATATATATATATATATATTTGTCGTGCAAGTAGTAATAAAAACTTTTATCTTTTTTCGTTAAATCTATTGATTGTAATCCAGTCATCTGATATTATGTATAATAATTAATAGATTTAATCTATAAAATGAAATTCTTTTAATAAAATTGAATTTTCTTGATTTGATTTTATCTTTTGAAAGTTACAATTTATATAATCATTTTTGTGCCAACATACAAACTAACGAGCATTGATTAACAATTTATATTCACGATAATTATAATCCAAGAGAAAAAGTTAAACTCATTTATATAATCTATTCGAGCATGACTTATATAAGATATTTATGATGAGAATAAAATATCTAAAGGTGCATAAAGATATTTCAACGTATATATACCATAATATGTAAATATAAAATATAAATTATGAGATATATAAAAAACATATTTATACCTCTATATCTATTTAGTTTAGATAATCTAAAACTTGTTTTACGTTTATTTGATTGCACGATGTTTATATGCAATATAATATAGCAATAAAAAATTAGTACTAGTTGCAAACTGAATATAAAAAAGTGATAGAAAATATAGTAAAATATATATATATATATATTATGTTGAAATCATTCAATTATTTATCATTTCTTTAATAAGGTATATGATTATAATAGATAAAAGGTACTTGATCAAGTCATTACATCTCGTATTATTTATCTATGTTCGTAGATAGAAGCATTATATGTATATCAACTTGGCTTTATTTCTCGCGCATATATCCATCCACTAATAGTTGAAAATGTGTTAGAAACAGTATTATATATGTAGGATAAATGAGTATCATTAATGAATTTTCCAACTTTTTCGTAGATACACCTTCCATTGTGCAAGAAAAACTATCATCCATTAATTATTTTACAGTCCAACTGTAATACAATTTTTAAACAATTGCAATAAAAGTTACTTTTGATAAGATAACTTAATATTTTTAAATTCATTTCTACTTTTATCACTCAATATAAAATAAAATATTGAGATATGCATCTTTAGATCTTTGATGTAACATGATGTAAATTGTATAATAACTTGTAGAAACTCTTGTCATTTCTTTATCCGAGCAATTCTTCTTGGGGATGCCAGAGAAAGTAATAAAGAAATTCGGTTAAGTATATCTTTTGTTTCCTACCTCCTTCAAATCTTTTTTCAAGTTGTAATTACACGTAGCTTTCTCCTTTTTGTTTTCTTTTTCTCCCTCTGTCTCTCTCTCTCTCTCTTTTTTTTTTTTTTAATCTATATTTGCTGTTTATAATTACTTCATTACCAATTCATGAGGTATAACTTCTACTTTTTTTAAGGCAGTCTATTATAAATAAAATGATTTATGCTGCACTAACTTGTTCCATTCGAGATCATATAGCTTTAATATATCATTCGTCATTGCGTTATGTATGGTAATCTAAGCATAGGGAACCGAATTATATTCAAGATGAGAATATTTATATGAGAAAACATTAATCACTCGGCATTTATAACTATTAATTACTGCTAATGGAGTTCCTGATGCTTTTACATATTTTAAGGCAAATAACTTAAAGACATATCTACTCGTATATAATGCGGCTAAGCCACCAGATTCAAAACAGTTTATATATAATTTATTGATTATGGGAGCTATCTGCATCTCTTGAACCTTCTCCAGAATCTGTACATTCTCCCCTCTGGTGATCTTTAAATTTTCTATCTTTATAATCGCGTCTGTAATAACGATTTTCAGAATCTCTGCGATCCCTTTGTGAGCCTTGACATCTATACTTGCGATTACTATATTCTCGATGATAATTAAGATAAGCTTGATATCGACGATAACACGAATCAAAGATCATAGCATCTGAATTTATGCTACCATTTTGAAGTTGAGGTAATGCAGTGTTTTCAGCATCTGTATGAAGATCCTGTCTATCGTATCGATTTCTTCCATTTCTATGATAATCAGAATTATGATCAAAGCTGTAATAAACATAAGGCATACAAGAATCTCTATTGAGATATAAAACAAATATGGGTGCTATTAAGTAATACCTCTGAATTCTGCGATGCGAGTAGCTCTGTGTCTGTAATGGTGGAAATTTGTGAGATGTTGATTCCTGTATTCCAGTTATAGACGATACACGGCTATGATGACTATTATTACTATCTCGTGCCCATCCACCCCTACTTGTACCTCCATTATTTACTGATGCTGCCTTTAATGTTGCAATTTCCTTTCGTTGATCTGTATTTTCTCTATGCAATTGTTTTATCACTGCATGTGCATCTGCCAAACGTGTTACTATATCTTCTTGAGAAGGTTCTGATCTACCCCCTACTTGAATTCCCACATTTGTCACATCTATTTTTTTCTTTTGCTTCTCTAATTCCTCTAAATTTCTATAGTGCAAAATATAATTCATTAAGTTATTATTAATATTTTAATAATTATTCTATTACTAGATTAATATTATTAGATTAATACTAACTTCTTTTGTTGTTCAATAATATCTGTTAAACATTGGTTGTGTGTTTTTGCATCTTGTAATGAGGCTTTAATATCCTGCAAATCTTTTTCCAAGAGTTCAACCTGCAGTGGTGTGACGTTCACGCATACTGGGCTACCCTGTATGTATATGGAGTTATAATAAACAAATAAATGTGTGTGTGTGTGTGTGTGTGTGTGTGTGCGAACGTGTATATAATTTATAATATATAGAATTTTTTTTTTTTTTACTACTTCATAATTCCATTCTTTGTTAGAAGGTATAAGACCTTTGGTTTCGCGAACCCAGTTCCATTATCTTCAGGGGAAGAAGGACTGCTAGGTACACAAGTCGTCCCTTTTGAAAAAATTAATTGGAATTGCAAATCTGAAAAAATTAATATATATACTATTATAATATATAATATAAATAGGGTATATTATAAAAAACAAAGTAAAATTTATATCATGATCATTATTCTATATACCTCTGTTTCTTTGACGTAACGTTTCAACTTCTTGATGTAAAGCAAGTAAGGTTGCTTGATGTTGCTCTTGTAGAAATTTCATATTTTGCTCCAATTGAGCTGCTCTATCTATATTCATATTTTGTTGTCTAGTTTGTATCATTCCATCGTTTCTCTCATTTAAAGTAATGTCATGCGGGGTTGTTGGTTTCTTTCCCTATGAAAAAGAAAGGAATACAATGAAACGCAAGACGATGACAATAATATCAATTTCTAATTCTTTCTACTAAAATTAACTTACTTGTGAAAATGGTACAGTTGGTAGCTTCATGAGAACTTTAGATGTCATATTTCTTATATATAATTATTCTTCTTTAAGAAATTATTTCTTTTTATAATGTGCGTACCACTATTCTATAAAAATAATTTCTCTTTATCATTGTTACATCATATACAGTATTGTCACATAAAAGAAATTTTACGTTTTAATTATCTAAAGGAAAAATCTACATTTTTATTTATTAATATCTTGTATATTATCTAATCGCTTATATTGCTCTTTTTAACGTTGTATTAAGTTATTCAAGATGTTATATGAAAGAAAATATAAAAAGTATAATATAGATGAAAAGAAACGAATGACATTTAGAAAGAGGGAGATGGAGAGATCACGATATGTTAAAAAGAGATAGAAAAAGTGATAAGCTTTTAAAATATAAAAAAGACAAATAAATCTAATGAAAACATCAAACAAATAAAGACACAAAGAGAAAAATTATTACGAGCGAAGTTATAAATTTATAACTGTGCATTTTCACTTATAGACCATGAAATTGTTAATGTTATTCGTTTAAATGATTTTCTCTTTGTTGAAGTTCAAGAAAAATCTCAAGTTTTATAATAAACAACGAAAAATTAAAAAAATGTAAAAGATGATAATCCGAGTTAAACCATAGAATTTTATGGGGTGTCTTGTAATAATTATCAAACGAATTGCATGATTTTTAATGAGAAAAGTAAGAGAAAAAATGAAAATGCAAGAATCGTACACGTATAAAAAGAAATTGTTGACTTTATTCACACGATATTAAGCACTTTACCGAGTGGTATTTAAATGCGCGACGAGCTCCTGGAATGAAACACACCAAAGAATCGTACGTTCGATTGAGATTCCAAGTACGATTGTGCGACGATCAAACACCTCGAATCTACTGAACGTCACTTAATTCTCATTTTTGATTGGTTGGCAAACGTACAAGATGGCGACCTATTCGAATTTGTCTTCTAAAGAATCAAGCAAGATCAGGTGCTGTTAGCGAAGAAATTTCGCTCATTACGTATCATTCTCGTATAAGAAAATCTAATAAAAATTATCTCTTACTTTTATTGCACTGTCCATGATAATGACTCAAGTGGAATATGTTTATTATCGAAAAGGCGCGCCTTATACGATGCCTTTAAGAATTTGGCGCCGCGCAAAATCCGACTCTGCTCGTCGAATAATCCAAAATAACCATGACGAGACCTTGTAGCCGCGCAAGTATTGATCGGTGGTGGTGATTTGACGAGCGATAACCGCGCCCACCCTTTCATCCTACTATCCCTATGAATAACACACCTTTCGTAAATGTTACCGCGCAAAAAAGCGAACCAATCTCTCTGTACCTTTTTCAAAATTTGGCGCGTAAGTTAACAGATTAAAAAGATACATTTTATTGATAGATTTTAAATAATTAAATTAAATTATTTAAAATCTATCAATGAAATTACGACATAAAAAGTTTTAAAAAATGAAGAACAAAAAAGAAAAGAAAAGATATACTTCTTAAAACGGAAACTGAGTTGTCCTATTTCCAATGCACAAATTTCAAGTTCGTGAAAAAATTATTGACGATTTCTTCGTTTTACATCGTGAATTCAGGACAATTGACAATTGATGAGAAAATTAATGTGCGAAAAAGTCATCGCGATTATTTTATATTTGTTTTATGTTAAAAAAAAAGAAGAAGTCGTATCTAGTGGCAGTAAATAGGTATTGAGTGAATATCGCATTAATATATTTCTAAAGCATCTCTTTCAAAGTTCGATAAGTGATATCGAATTTAAACCAGCAATTGATGGCTTGCCGCAAAACGAAAGGCATTTTCACAACCCCCTGTTCTTGATTTTCATCCAGGGCGGCATATTTCCATAGTTCTATTTTATCAAATTCTACACATACTACCTTTTTATACTTTTTGACATTTAAATGATCCAAAACGGATGAATAGACGAAACTATAAAAAAAAAGAGATAAACCTAACCAAAGAAAGAATGTCATTTTTATTAGCAACTTCGCAACTCGGCTACCTGACGAATAAGGAAAAGGAAGACTTTTTGTATTCAGACGAGGATGGAGAAAATTACAATTTCAAGGTGATGAAATTTATCCAAAAAAAAAAAAAAAAAAAAAAAATGAAATAGAATAAATGCAATGAAAAAAAAAAAAAAGAAATACTTATACTAGCATTATTATAATTTTTGGGGGGAAATTCTGGTATTATATTTTAATATGTGCGTATTTTTTAAATTTAAGTACATATCTGGAAATCGATTCAAGTACATAATAAAAGATGTGCAAAGAGAAAGATGTAGAGACGAGGAGGAACGTGCATGGTGTAGATTTGTAAAACAACAAGAATTAAACAGTAATATAAGGTAAAATATATGCAATGGCAGTATTCTGTCTTTTTTTATTACTTCGTAGATATAATATTATATCAGAAAGAGGCTATTATTATTTATAGATAATAATACATTTATTTAGCACTACTAATGAGTATAACAGGGAAGACAGAGAATTAAGAAGATTGGAGGAAGATGCACTTCCGGAATATAAATTAGGATCTTATGTTGAAGGCAGTAAAAAGAACGATCATAAATCTATTTATCCAGTAAATATGCGATATTGTAATGCTTGAAAGAAAAACTTTGTTTATTAATAACTTCATTCGTTCTTTCATGACATACTTTATTAATTAACAGATAAAAGAACACGGAGAAGAAAATTTTACAAACAGGATAACAGAAACAAAAAGCAATGATACTATTACTATCGACATGGATCGGTCGATCTTAAGAGAAGATTTATTGCCATATATGAGATTTATAAGATCTAAAAGATCTTCAGATCTGAGAAGAACTTCGTCTGATATTGTACAAAGGAAACATCCAAAACAAGACATAGTAGGCAATTTTGAATGCAATTCTACCCCAGAATTGAGCATAGAATATGAAAGCGATAAAGAAGATAATATTTCCGTGGAACCAGATCCAGTGACTGCGCATAGAATTGTAATAATGCAACAAAGGATCTCTGAATTGTTAGATGAAATCTCGTTCAGATTAGACAGAATTCCACTGCCCGATGGTGACATAGACTTGAAACGGAGACAACAACGTGTTATGGAATTTTGTATAAGATTGTCGAGAAATTATTTATACGATCTTACCAGATATGTCAATGACATTCAGAAACATATGCGCGCTATTTCACCATCTGCAAAGATAAAATCTGGTCGTAGAGGCATTACGTTTCACATGCAGATTATCGAACAAAAATTGATAGCTTCTCATCAGTTATTATTGCATGGATTAACTGCTTATTGTAGGCATATTCCTTGTTCAATTCCGCAAGGTCATTCTAAAAAAATTAAAGAACTATTAAAAGTAGTGACCGATTTGAAAGATATTTGTGATCATATTCAATTGACTAGAAATTATTTTGGCTCTGGAGACACCTGTACGTTACCACTGGTAAATAAACTCTTTCCAAGTAAACCAAAAAGGAAAAAAAAAAAAAAAAAAAAAAAATAGATAAAGCACAGATAAGTTACATGCAATGTACATGTGAAACAGTAAACCTTGAAAAGCATAAAAAAACGTCAGATTTGAATTCGCTTACAGGTTCTCTAATTGCAGGAAAAAGAGACACAAGCCAAGTGTAACGCTATTTTGTCTAAGTTGAAACTGAGTTCAGGAACTGAATCGCAATTAGATGATTATAATACAGTTTCAAATATAATTATTCCACTGAATGTACCACGGGCAAGAAACCGTTCTAAACGTAAGAATTTGGAAACTCGATTGAGAATGTATAATAATATGGAAGCTAAAGCATATAAGAGCAATTTTAGAAGAAAATCCTCAGGTATATGATACGTTTGATAAATTTTTACAAGCTAATGCTTCAACTATATTGATTTACAGCATGTCATATAAAGGATAAAAAAACTGATACACGTCATAATAAAATTATTTATAACGAACATTTATCTTTACCGCAACAACCAAATTCTAGTCCAATTACGAATGCATTTTCTAAAGAAATTATCCAAGAGGATGACACAAAGTATAAAACATCCTTGAAAGAAGATGATATTAAGACAATAATGGGAACAGTTCCTGTAGATTCTGATAACGTAAGATAATTTAGTGTAACATATAATATAACGATATAAAGAGATTATTTAATAAAAGGAAATTAAAAGATATCTACAAATATAGGATACCAACTTGGAAATACAATCCAAGCATACCAATAGATTGCTATTATCAAAAAAGGCAAAGGTCATGAAAGAGTCGCCTAATAAATTGTATAATGTAAAATTTTATAAAGGCGAGGCGAGACATAATAAATTAAGAAGTAGTCAATCAAATCATTATAATGATTCAATAAATAAGGTAATATGTATTACGAAATAATAGCTTTTCCATTTAATTTATTTTCTAACAGATACAAATGATTTTTATTATAGATAAATGATTCAGCAACTTCCGACGAAGTATTGTTTGAATTTCTTCCAAAGTATCAATCTTTTCAAGATTTTAATAATAAAGATATTTCAAATGGTGATTTCAGAAATCATATAACCAAGAAACATTCTGTATCAAAAAGGTAAAGGTTAAACGCAATTATGTGTCGTATTTTGATATTGTTAAATAAATGTTTTCAACTTAAAACAGCAGAAAAGAAATCAATAAGGATAGAAGAAACATGAATTTGATTTGTCTCTCATCCTTGGATAACATGTCCAACGAACGTACATGTTATAATGCTATGAGTCACCTGGACAACCATAAAAGTGTGAGTATGATATAGACGCAACAATGAAAATACAGTATGCTTTGACAGAAATTTCACTGTCAATTTTTTTTTTTTTTATTACTATCAAATAAGTACATAAAAACAAAGAAAAGAAAAAGAAAAAACATTTTACAGCAGAATAGTCTCATCCAATTATTTATTTCTAAAGAAACTGAAGCGAAATTTTTGAGATATAGAATAGAATACTATCATTTATTTAAATGTAGTCCGATGTATTCCAACAATACGCAAAATAAGCCATGGAATATTGTCGCATGGTAAATATGTAGTCATTTTCTTTATATATACCTTATATCATTTTGGTATGAAGTATAGATAAATTAATACGCGTTACAAATAATAATTTTGAGCTTTCATTTTTCAAATAGGATTTCTGATAAACTCGTGGATGAATTAATCAACGAAATTGCAAAGGAATTAGAAATGCAAGATATAATCCAAAAAATGTATCAACTAGAATTTAAAGAATTTTAATATATACGTATACACGCACGCACGCACGCACGCACGCACATTTATATATATATATATATGACATATTTCTCTCAGATATATTAATTACGTATGATAGAAAAGAATTATATTTATTTGAAAAGCACAAAAATTTGGAATGTTTTTACACGTACGTTACTTTTATAAATAAAACGTTGATATTTTAAATAGTAGTTTTACTTCGTATATGTTTATTTTGTTTTCCCCTTTATTTTCAGTTCTTTCAGCGAATATATATAGAAATATATGACATATAAAATTGTATTTTAAGAAGGGGACTTATTTATATAGATCATCTTTTAGTTATCTATAAAACAACATGAAAGATCAAATCTGTTTTCATTTTTTAATTGACATTAGTATCTCGCGCGAGAAGATCCAAGTGTAATAAACAAAGTAGTTTGAATTTCGTTCACGTTTGATCATGTGATATATAGTACACATAATCAGGCACAATCGATCGCAGCGCTGATAGCAAAGCAGTACGATTACGTGCTATTGATGCGTCGCAATCGTGCGAGGGACACGAGTTCGTTTTCCCGAGGTTTCGATGAAACGTAAATTTCGTAAGTTATAATTAAATAGCAAATTTGGCATATGGCACTACTCTCGTAATATGTTTGTGATAATATAATAATAAATTCTACAATATGAGAATTACAATTTTAAAACTTTATAAAGATTTATTACGTTACGGTGAACAGTTAAGATTTACGGATAAAAAATATTATCGAGAGAAAATACGAGAAGAGTTTAGAGAAAATAAAACTCTGACCGAAGCGGCAGATATCGACTTCCAATTGAAGGTAATTTTATCGTAAGAATTCTTGTTAGGAATATTATTTTGAAACGAATGTAAGCAAAGCGTAATTTATAAAATTGAATGTTGATCACTGCAACGTTATCGCGTTACTATTTTATATGCTTATGTTTCAGAAAGGATTGATGTTATTGAAAAGTCGAAGAGTAATGTAACCTAAAAGGTACATTACGAAAATTTATCAAAATAAGATACGTTCAAAATGAATATACACGTTAATGCTTTATTTTCACGCGTAGCATCAATTTTGAGTAAACGTTCATTATTTTATGACGTATTTCAATGCATCGATAAAAAAATACTTCTTTTTCATATACCTAGTTGTTGCAAGAAGGATAAGGAAACGAAGCTTCACCATGCGCAACGTACAAGTTTCTACAATCAAGTACGTCTGAAATCGTTTAAACGTTATTTGGATTATTCGAAAGTACCGACTATCGATGAGAACGAACTTGAGGAAAGATTTGTAAAAGGAAGCGGTCCAGGTGGTCAAGCAACTAACAAAACAAACAATGCTGTAACTTTGAAACATAAACCGACGGGGATCGTCGTAAAATGCCATGAAACGAGAAGTTTATGGATTAATCAGAAACGCGCGCGAGAGATAATGATCACCAAACTGGACAATTTATTAAATGGTGATCAATCGATCGAAAGTCAAGAACGCGTGCTTGGTAAAAAGATGTTAATAAAGAAACGACAAAGGCAGAAGAAACTATCAGATTTAAAGAAGTCGTTTAAAGAACGCGAAGGACTCGTATGAATCGATAAAGAATCTCTATCGTTGATATGTAGTAGACAAAAATAAAGAATAAAGTCTCATTGACATTGACGAAATAATCGAACTTTAAATTAACTCGCATTTCGTCGCTTACCTCGGTGGTAAAAAGCTAAAATTTAGAGGATGGAATCGGTCGAAAAAGAAAGAACAGTACTTTATTGAAAAATTCGTATCTTTAATAATAATTTTTCTTGTTGAACTCACGAGAAACTTACATATTTCCACTTGAAATAAAATAATTAGGGTTTTTCCTTTTTTTTTTGTTTTGTTTTGTTTTTGTTTTCCTCCGAGGATTTACAATGTTACCTTGAATAATGCGAAGCATAAACAGAATATGATTATACATATTATAAAGCTGTATGCAGTCTCGTGCACTTAAAGAATCTCTTCTCTTTAGTCACATATGTTCCAGAAATACCGTTTATATAATACATGGAATATCTTTGTACCTGTTACAAACATTATAATATAAACGAAAAAGCCGCTGTGAGAGTGGAAACGAGCGTTGGGAGGGGGGTAGGGGGAGGGAATAGATAACGCGTATAGAAAAAAGAAACTCACATTAATTCCGAGAACATCCAAGACCGCATTCGACGAATGTACAAGAAGTTTGACGACGCGATGTCGCGTGTACCGTCAAGAGATATCAAGTAAGGGTATTACTACGATTTTACGTGTCAGTAATGTTAAATACTATATACTACATAGACGAATACTATATTACACATAATTTACATGGGTAAATAAAATTTCAAAATTCCAGCGCCTCTTGGTGGCAAGAAGAAGAAGAAGAAGAAGAAACGGCATAAAAGAGGACTTCAATTTCGAAATTTCGCGGTAGCGTAGGCGCGATTTATTCGAGATTTCAGCTACTCTTTAGCCACCTTCCAAATTGTCCACGAGCAGTTTTCAAACGTTTTCGCGGTGGCTGAGCGTTCGGTCTATGAGAATTGGAACTTCTTAATCTTCTATTACTCGCTACAGTCACCGACAAAATACTGTGATCCATGTCAACTGGATTGTCTATCTTCATCATTCTAACTACCGGCTGAAACTCGATGCTCGAACGTCTTTGTTGTAAATCGGAAGGCGGCACGACGGTGGTGGTGGTGGTAGGCGTGTTACGTTCCGACAGTGCGCACTCCAATTCAGCCGAGTCTTGTACGTCCATCGAGGATCCTATCGTTTCGTCTCTTTGTTTCTTCGCACTCTTCATAGTTTCTTGCTTCTTACAAGTAATACTCAAATAAGACTCCTTCTTACAATTTTCGCTCTCGTATACGGATTCCGAGGGAACGTTATTATTCCTTCGTCGTTGTTTCCTCGTGTTAACTCGTTTCCTAGACGTTACCACTCCTACCTTACTCCTTCTGTAAACACTCCTATGAGCGTCTACATCGATATTAGAATTTTCCGAATGAGTTTGTTGACGTCCTAGCCTAGACACTTCGCTGGAGCCATGATGCTTTCTCGACACTATGCCAGAATCTATGTCTTTCCTAGACAACAAAATGTCATGATTTTCGATCTCGGTACGCGATTCGCAGCTCTCCGAGGATGTGTTTATGCGCGGACGTTTCTTTACGACCGTTTTCGCGATGAATGGTCGTTCTAACATTATAACACCGTTAACATCTTTCCTAAATACATTCTCGTGATTTTCATCGTTTCCAGGATCGTTCTCCGATACTTCTTCTTCTATGTCCAACGTAAAATTCTTATCCGACAAAGTTCTTTGCGCCTCGCTAAATACCTTAGGAATTTTCAACTCGTCAGTGGCGGTGCAATTTTTGACACCGCTGCTATTGTCCATACTTTTATTTTTACTAATCACGGTCGTGCTAAGACACGTTTTAGGACACGTTTTGGGACACGTTTTAAGAGATACTTTAGCAGATACGCTGGAATCATCGCAATCATCCGGCGTGCTTTTATTATTTTTTTTATCGATTGATGTCTTTTCATTGTACCTAGTAGTAGATGACATTGTACTACCATTCGATAAAACTATTTCTGCACGTGTATCTGCCATCAATCGTAAAGACACGTCGGCGTCGGCGTCGGCGTCGGCGTCGGCGTCGGCGTCGGCGGCGGCGGCGGCGGCGGCGGCGGCGGCGGCGGCATTTCCTTCAAACAGACCAACACTTTTCTCTCTTGATAACTCTCCTCTCTTGAAATTTCCCTGACCACCGTTGTACGAGCCTATAATTATCTTATTTTGTAACTTTTTTCGTATTTTAATTCCAGGCCATCCCGTTCTATTTTTTCTCTTCTTACGTCGTTTTAAGGGCGACTCGACATTTCCTTCGCCACACTCCGAGCTTGCGCACGATGAGTTTTCTATACACGGTACGAGTTCATGACAATTGTCCAGTAATTCCAACAGATTCGCCGGAGGACCTTTCGGTACATTTGACTCGATGAAATCATCCTCCTCCTCTAGCCCCTCGAGTTGCGCATTATCGGTTTCAAACGCATCCTCTATTTCCAAGGTGTCTCTCATATTAAGCATTTCATCGATATTTTTCGCGATTTCTTTCAGTTCTTCATCGATGTCGGTCGTCTTTGAATCCAATTTTAAATCCGCTTTTGTATCTGCTTTCGGTGCACTATCAATCTGCGATTTAGGAGATCGGTATTCTTCTATCGTACACAAATTTGAAGAGAGTTGCTGCTGTTCCCTTTTTCTTATGATCGTAGACATTATAGCCAACGTCGATGCATGACAACGTGGACTTTTTCTAGGCGACCGTCCGACGCAGCCCATACTACGACCTCTACCTTTTTTCCTGTTTTCATTCTTCGCCTGATTCCTCAGTATAGTCTCATGGAAGTTTTCTATTTCATAGGGCAAAAGGAACGGCCTTCCTGTATCTCCATCGCTAAAATAATGCCAAAATTCGGCGCCTTCGTCTTGCCGTTGATAGGTTTGATACCACGGCTCCGATTTTGGTACTACTTCGAACGAAAATTGCATTCTTTCAACTTCTGCCGAAGGTTTGGACGGATATATTTTCTCTACAATTTCTCCACCGTTAACGTCAGACCGTACTTCCTTGCTTATATGCTCGGGATTAATGGGTACCTTGACCCCCGTTAAAGGTGCCTGATATCTCAGTCTACTGCCAGGTGTCTCGAACTTGTAGTAATCAGCGTTGTCTTTGATAAGCGCCTCTGCCTGTGTCCGTCTTCTTTTCCTCGCTCTGCCAAGATTTACAGAATCCTGTGAATCTTCTTCCAAAATCTCTTGTTTTATCCGAGGACTGGAATCCAAACTCGAACTAAGTATGTCGGAACTGACAGTCTCGTTGTATTCGCTTTCGGTATCTCTCGGTAAAATGCTGGCTTGTTCTTCGTCGCTAACTTCGCTGGTGTCATCGCGCTTAGGTTCTCCAAACATGAAAGACTCGGCCTCGTCGCTGAGCAAGGAGAGTTCAGATTTTCTTACGCGTTTGAATCTTACGACGACTGGTTTTTCACTGGATGGCTGTTCCTTCTTTTCACCCTCGTCCGCATCCTTAATTGTAGGATTTGATGCGTTATTATTGCCTGGTAACGTGCTCGATCGTAACTTACTTCCTAATACTTCGACTTTGTAATATGCACGATTATCCTCGATCAGCCGTTCTTCGACCGACAATCTATGACGTCCGCGAAAACTTCTACCACCCCTTCTACCAGCTCTAGGCGATCGGAGTTTCTCACAACCTAATTCTTTTTCCGTACATTGTAACGTTTTAAATTCTTTTTGGTTGTTCTCCGTATGGCCATTATTACAAACTACTTCAGATCCCTTCTCATTACGATCATTCCCAACT
Organism: Vespula pensylvanica; assembly: GCF_014466175.1. NCBI lineage: Eukaryota > Metazoa > Arthropoda > Insecta > Hymenoptera > Vespidae > Vespula > Vespula pensylvanica. The sequence continues at coordinate 4,871,689 of NC_057699.1, read as the reverse complement.
CTTTCATCGTCTGATCGGACTCTTTGTAATTCCAACTCGTGCTTTACACCATCAAACTTTACTTTACCGTCTATAGATTTCCATGATTCGATACGATTATTCTTATCAGATAAGCCATTTATATTTACATTATTTTTTAACAAAGTAGATCTTCTATTCTCATTAATCTCTCCGTGAATATTAACATTTACATCGTTTGCATTCTTTGAAGGAAGCTCAGGATTAAACACAACATTTTGTTCATTAGTTGGAACCCTTCCATCTAATTCTTTAATATCCTGATTATCTGTACCATTATGTCTTTTATTTACAGAATTATTATCCCCATACCCACGTTGATTGATGCCATTTACATCTTTTCCCGGCGATTTAATATTATTATAATCTACTTGGTCAGAGTTTTTAATGTCATTTGCTTGCGAGTATTTATTTTCCGGATCTTCTTCTTCGATCCAAATGGTTCCCTTCGCTCTCTTTTTTATAGTAAAACCCTCGAATCTGTCATAAAATTTTTCGTTCTTATCGACTTCGTGCCAAGGGCTACCCTTTGATCTCAATAAATGTCCACTTTCGTGTTTTGCACGCGTTCGCAAGTTGTGAGGAGAATTTAATTTTAAATTAAGATTTCTTCTCGTTCCATTGCACTGCACCATGTCTATTCCTTGTACAGAAAAATTATTTAAAGTCTTTTCATGTTTAGTGACCTTTTCCTCTGGCAGTACATCGCGAAGAGTACGATCTTCAGTTGGATATATATTGCATTCTTCTCTATTGGAAAGAAAAAAAAAAGGGGGAAAAAAAAAAGAAAAAGAAAAACAAGATAGATTACAAAATGTTCTCACATTACTTTACACATTTAAAATATATATAATAAATAGAGTATTAATTACAAACAACATACCATAGATAACAATACTCAATCCTTTGATTAACTAGATCAAAAGATTGAGAGTGAGAGTGAGAGTGAGAGTGAGAGAGAGAGAGAGAGAGAGAGAGAGAGAGAGAGAGAGAGAGAGAGAGAGAGAGAGAGAGAGAGAGAGAGAGAGAGAGAGAGAGAGAGAGAGAGAGAATAGAATTCAAAAATAAAAACCTACTTACCCGATATCTTTTGTTCTGTTCAGTTTCAAAAATGCCTCTACACTGGCACTTGTATTGATTAATGTATCCAAAGAGAGAAAATTGTCATCGTTTTGAACAAAATTCGAATGTTGATCACTTTGTACATGTTTCGTTAGATCACGATAATCTATTCGACATATTTCACAATAACCAGCTCCTAATTGTTCTGTTCTACGAGCACGAGCTGCAGTGGTACGTGGTCGTCGAGTCATCTCTTTACCCTGACAATACGCAAGATTATAAAACATTAAATTTTGTGGCTACTCTAGTATATAACACACACACACAAACTAAAAATGCTATGAGTTTACGGCAGCATACTTCTTTTTTATTTGCAATAGCTTCTCTGTTTTCTTTAACCTCCTTATTTGTTTTATTTTCAAGTTTCTCTCTCCTCTTTGCGTCAAAAGGACAAGTTCCTGGATCGCCGTCAAAGTTCAACGTTGGCCACGTTGATAATTCCAAAAATACAGGTCTTGTATCTCTGCAGAAGAAAGCTTCGTTATTATCAAAGAAATAATGGCTGTTAACAGAAAAATGTCCGTTAAAATATATGTCATATCACATTTAATAGGAGTCAATTTTACCTGTGGAAAGATTCAAACTTGACATATGACTCTTTCAAATGCTTGACTTTAAGATCTTTTTCGAACCTATGCCTGCTCGTTGTTCCTTGTAGATGTTTCAAACTATTAGTATCTTTAAGAGATGCATAGATCTTATCGAGCCAAGCCTGAATTTTATCGGTTGCCCAGATAGGTATTCCCCAGCTCAGGGCGTTGTCAAGCGGATCCACGGAACAATGCTGTGGTTGAGTCAGAGCACGTTCCAACATTGCATCCGTCCGCGATTTCTATATTACGGCGAATATGAGAAACATCAATATGATATTATACGCGTGCGCGTACGATTAAACATTTCTATTATTTTTTATTCCAACTTACAGATCTTTGGGTAGTGTGACCCTGCAGATTGGTCGTATTATACAAAGGACACTCAGAACTTAAAAATGGCATAGGAGGTGTCGGAGTTGGAACTTCCGTGCTCCTCAGCGAGGGGGTTCCCCCGCTGCCTCCACTGATACAACCCCATTTATACTTTTCGCAATGAACTTGACCAATTCTATCTATACGATCTGTGACAACTAGACTAACGGTGCGCACTAAAAATAATTCTATCACCTGAAACAGAAAGGAACTATCAACATATAATAGATCTTTTTTTTCTTTTTTTTTTTTTTCGATTTATAACATTTCCAACTACTAAATATTTGTTGCAATGCATTGTTATGGATGCAGTATCATGACGGAGGTAAAACTTTTATATAAATTATTAAGATTTTGATGCGTTCAAAGGGAAAAGCAACAAACTGCAGGTATGCCTCCTTTATAACGTTACGCGATAGAAATTCTTCGAGATATATCCAAAATTGGATAGGAGATAGGAGACTATGTAAGCCAAGTGCCTTTACCAATTTTTCCTGACACAGAACAATCGTCCAGTGTTTTGTTTTGAGCCGACTTCAAACGATATTCCAAGCACAACAGTCTTCCTCAGACAGAGCGATGTACGCGATGAAAAGTACGTCGGAAACCGAAAGTAATTTTCGGATCGAACGTTCTCAAGAATGGCACCAAGAGAAATACAGAACGCGTATGTCATTGACGCTAAAACTTGGTGCGGTTAATATGGTAGTCCTAATGCAGCACATAATACACACGGGTTTCGAACAATACGTGTCTCACATTTTTTTGTAGCACGTAACACAACACACACGAGAGACACGTGCTCCTTACCGATCCTCGTAAGAGTGAAATTTATTTTGAAAGGAGAAGTTGTTATTTTTCGAGAAGGAGCGAATGTTCGTCGTAAGATTCACGTTTGGTAAGAGAAGAAGCAAGAGAAGAAATAAGAGGAACAGAAAGAGCAGTAAGGAAGGCGAAAGAGAAAGAGAAAAAGACGGGGGATAAAAAGGGGGGATGAAGGAGAGGAAAGGAAGGGTTTGCTGTCAAGGCGCGTGTCGCAGAAACACGCTCGAGTTTTGCAAACAAAGTTACTTCAAAAATAAGACACTGATCGTGTCTACAAAATATCTACAATATCACCGACTTCTCATGATAAATACGTTAACGCGCGCGCAAATATACAGTTTTTGAAGTTGTGCAGACTTGCGCGTGAAAATCGTTGTTAAAAAGAGACCGGGCAAAACTGCGGTCGTCGTCGTCGACGACGACGACGACGACGACGTCGACGACAACGACGACGACGACGACGACGACGACGACGACGACGACGACGTCGACGACGACGACGATTTTAACTGCAAAATGTGTAGGAGTGAAATTCCCGATGAATATGCGCGAGATCGTTTGGGCAGATGCAATGTCGTTGTTATTCTTGCTTCGCGGGAGAGAACTGTCACGCACAAAATGGCCATTCGCCGTTAACAGCTTAGCACGGGTGCCTGGTGGCGGCGCTTTGTGTCCGCGTCCGCTGATCTTCGCCGAAGATGACGGAGAACACGGCTTCGTCTACCCATTTTTCGTTCCTCGCACGAGCGTCATGCTCGCTTTCTGTTACAAACAGCCCTAGCGTATTTTCTCGTTCATTACCCCCACCCGAGCATCGCCATGCTTCTCTTTTTCGAACGCACACGTTCAAAACATGCACACGTACGTATACGTACACCCAGGGAGCCATCTCCACGAGAAAAGACTTAACTTCGCATGAACGACTAAAGATGGCGCGAAAATCAACGGTCTTACCATACACGATATCGTCGTTTGCGGCCCGCTTGGGATCTACTTGGAGGATGAACAAATTTGTCCCCGTAACGCGTATTTCTGATTTTACTTTGAGGAATTAGAGAGCGATCGTTGAGAATGGTCGGTCGGTCAAGCTCGTTGCGGAGTGCAACGTTGCGAGTAGCCCCGCGCTTCCTTTCGGGGCGGAGCCCGCGCTCGGGCCGCGACGGTTCGATTCTCCCTTTTCTCCGCACACCTCTTCGCTCTCTCTCTCTCTCTCTCTCTCTCTCTCTCTTTCTCTCTCCTCGTTCCATGACGACGATATACGACAAATGTCGCTACAGAGAGGAGCAAGCATTCGCAATGGCGTGTTCGCATAGGATAATAAGAAGTCATTCTCCCTCTGTTTTTCTGTCTTTTTCATTCACGTATATACGTACGTTTTGATTTTTCGTATTAAGCTCGGGCAATACCATAATAAATGTCAACGTTCGTTCTCGTGTATAGTATTGCGCATTCACCCGAGTCTAAGGAGCAAGAAACTCGCTAAGAATAGATTTGCGAACGAGTTCAAAGAAGGCCGCCTCCTTCGAAGAGATTCCCTTCCAAGTGCAAACTAGAAGGAATTCGAAACTTTCTATTTTTACGATCGATCTTTCTCCTATCTTCCTAAGACAACGCAACGAATCCAATCGATGACATCGCCCGTTACACGTACTTGAAATGGTAGGCCTTTATTAAATGTATTACATTACATTATTCACGATCGTACTTTTAGAAAATTCAAAATTCGTCCGATGACGCGCGTGCAATTGGTAGTCACGTCCTCTATCGACCGTAGAGGCGCACCAATCAAAAATGGCGGGAAGGGGTGAAAAATAGCATGGCAGCCTATCCAAAATCTACCAAAATCTTTACAGAACGGATCGATAAAGGAGAGAATAAGCAAATTTATAAAGGCGCTATGCCCTTAGTACGTTCAGTGTTAAAATCGCACTCAAATAATAACACTCACTCCTCCAAGATCCTTGATTTTTGCCTCTAGCTTGGCCGAAGTGGCATGATTCTTTATATCCAAATAAAATGACTTCTTTGCCAAAGGTTTCAGGCCCTTCTGTATGCGAACATCTAGAAATAAATAAACCTATTTCAATGTCGATTATTCAACTTAAGGTTTAAGAGTTTTATAGTCAAGGATTTACCTATCCGTTTTCATAGCTTTTTAATAACTATTTTCAAGTAGCGAATAGTAAATATATTACGTACGTATATATAAATATACAGGTTATATAAAAAGTAAGATATCCAACATCGCGTTTAATCGCATAGTATTGTTATAACGGAGAGATAATTAGGTTGTTCCGGAAAAGACTACCTCTATATCTAATATTGAATACAAATAATACCTAGTATCATTTCCAACGTAAGAGAAGATAAGAAGAATAGAATTATATTAAAAATATAATTCTATTGCAATTTGAATGTCAAAGTGGCTGACCTGTTAAAATCAAAATCAAAATCAAATGAACGTACGCTAGATGTCGCCCGAAGTTACAATTTATACCGTTTTTAAAATAATAAATCATGTCAAAGAGAAACACACGTTACGAGACATTCCACTGGTATGATGGAAACTGCAGGGGGTATCGAATTTTAGTACATGAGCCAAACGCTTGGAACGAATGCAGGTCGTCTTGAAACGCGCGCGCGTGTGTGCGTGTGTGCATGTGTATGTGTGTGCGCGCGCGCGCGCGCCCGCGTGTATGTGTATACACAAGCCTATGACGAAGCGTGTCGTCTCGCGATCACTTACACGAACATTTATTCAATATATATTCTTTCGACGGTTGCTTTTGTTCTTGATGCTGAAGTTTGGACGGTGATACCATTCCTACGCAATACGCCCTACAGACACCAACGATATTTCTTCCTTACTGAACGCTTCTTCTTTCAAATCAGTTTCCATACTCGGAGGAGTAACGCATAACATCACAGTAACGCGTTTGCATGTCCACTATCGAAAACTGAATGTCAAATAACATCACTTGTACTAAGCATTCAAATTCTAGCTAAGCTTGTAAGGAACGTAATTTTCATATTTGCCGAACCGTGAATCTCCGTGCTGCTTTCAATACACATACGATAGGTATACTGGCATACACGAAGGTCTACGACCTGAAGTAGGACGAGGTTGATTCACAGAAGGAGCGGACCGAACGGCGCTAATATTCAAAGAATCCCAGGTGTGACAACTGTAAGCAGAAGAATAATTTTTATCATTGGAATTGAAAGGAACGCACCTTCTCTTTATACGAATATCGTTTCCTTTTGATCAAAATGCGAGAAGAAATCTAAGGAAATTATGCAAGAGAATATTTCATAATACAGATAAATAATAGATTTCATTTTATCTCTATTTTCATCGTATCTCTTGATAGTTTCTCGTATGATTTATTGAAATTACAATTAAATCACGATACATGTTATTTCAAAAATTTGTTAGATTCAATTTGTATGTTACCTTCGTCCGATTATGATACTATTAAAGATTTCCAAAGATGTAAGATCTACATCTTGCAGATATATTTATGCAAATACAAAGTAATTTTATTATTCGGATTTATTAATAATTTAGAATACGTTTGATTTTTTTTTATTTTTTATTTATTTATTTATTTATTTATTTTTTTTTTATTATAATACCTTTATAACAACTTAATAAGAAACAGATAAAGAATCTTACAGATTTATCTAATATCATATAATAATTTCTTTTATAAAAAATATTGCAATTATCATAATCTTGAATTGCGTTTCTGTGAATGAAGATTATATTTATTGCTATTAGCGCATTATATTAGTTTTAATGCAAATTGGTTTGTAGGGCAGTGGTAATAGGCTCTGCGCAACATTCAGAATTCTCTAAAGATTCAGAAGCGTTTGTAACCTTTTGTTGCCTACGTTTATAATTAAATATTACTTTTACTATATATAAAATTATTAATGGTATCGGGGTCATTATGGCGGATGACACTGGTACAACTGAAAAAAAAAAAGAAAAGAAAAGAAAAGAAAGGGAAAATTCGTTGAAAAATTATAATCGACAATCATCGTGTATTTTCATGTCTAACTTACCTGTGGTTAAATCATCGGCAGGTGGTTTTAAAGTAAATCTAAGTAAAAAAATAGCGACGCCTGTATTTTGTATTCCTGTTTCAATTGCTATTGCTATAATATCTGGCCGAGATTGTTTAAAGATTAAAGATACCAACATACCAAAAATAAATCCCAACCATGGCAAACCCATGCCTGCTAATACTATCTAAAAATTTGTAGTTTATATTATATCGTGCATTTTAATTATATGACATTCATATAAAACAGATTTTTAAAAGCTCACCTTCCACGAAAATAATTTGAATAAATATAGATTGGTAAGGATAGCAAATACAACGATAAATATTATAAGAATTGCTGAAAATGGTTTCATTATTCGTATCATTAACTTGCACAGTTTTGGTAATTTCTTTTGTATAAGAAATCCTATTAATAAAGGGATTATAAGACCAACTGCAAACATTGCGATACGATCGTAAGGTATGGCAAGTTCTCCACGTTCAAAAATATGTTTGCCTAAGGTAAATACCCAAAATGGCATAAACCCTATATATAATAAAACATACGATCATTTAAACACTTTATACATATAGCTATGCGTCGTTCTTTTGTTGCGTGTGTCTGCGCGCTTGCGACGCATACAAATTATACACACATACGTGTGTGTTTATATATATGTACACATGTTAAATTACCAAAAGCAAGTATAGTGCATATTGTAGTCATAGTGACAGAAAGATTCAAATTTCCATCCAATAATATGGTCCAAATATTTGATGCTCCACCGCTTGGACTTATCCCTGTGAAAAACATGCCTAATTGTAGTTCAGGCTGTTCAGGAAATAAACAATATCCGATACCATAACTCAACTGCGAAAAGAATATTATACTATGAATAATAGTTAAGCGAATTTGACCCGATCACTTTTATTTTTATTAGACATGTTACCAAAGGCATAAAGAAGAATTGACAAAAGCATCCTATAGCAGGACCAATAGGTTTCTTTAATGTTTTTCTACATAGTTCCCAATCCATAGCACAGCCAAAATTAATATAGAGAATAGATACAAGTATCGCAACGCTCGCAGTAAATATCTTGTCTATTGTTCGCTGATAACGTACTACCGTTACAGAAAGAATATCTTTGCTGTCTTCTATGTTCTAAAAAGATAAATTTTAAACAATTGATATTACTTAAAATTCATATTGCGATATCTAGATAAAATAACTCACCTTATCTTTTATAAGATATAATTTAATTTTTGTAGTACCCAAGAAGATACCAGTGATGTTAAGTATTCCATCGAAATGATGGCTGTTATTTTGAGTAATAACGCCATTAACCGTTGCAATATTGGTCGATGCGCTTATATAATCAAAATTGAAGCTTTCTGGATTTGTTGAAACGATAAAAACAGAGAATGGAATAGTCTTTGTTTCTTCCATTGTTAATGTGATAGAACTGGTTAAATTTACAAACCATTCTTCTACCATAACTTGTTCCGCCAGGATTTGATGTAAAAAAAAGAACCATGTTATAAGGATGAACATCCTTATCCACTGCATGATTAAACATATAATAATAATTTTAATTAGGAATTCTAACAGATATACATACATACATACATACATATATATATATATATATATATATGTATAAAAGCCATATGTTAAAAGTTTATCAGTATTATATAAAGGTTGTATTCATGCATGTACCAGTTTAATTTGTTTGCATGATGGATAAAAAATATTTTATACAAACAATAGTTAGGTAAAGTAAAATATCTCGGTAAGTAAATATCAGATTTTGACAATTTAATTCGATTAAGCAAACGTATTCGCGTCAAGATCGCGATAAAATTATTGTAAGGTAAATGTTAATTGACAATAACGCGTCGTGTATATAAATAAACAAATATAGATCTTTTACATTCCAATGTTACGCATATGACACTAAATCGATTCATTATCGTGTGTATGAAAAATGGACGGGAAAATTATAATTATAGTCTCACCTGTTTAATTTATATAGAGTGAGAAAGATTCTAGAAACAATAAGATCTTATTTGATAAAATGTTCTTTGCTATGTTGGTAAATATACTTGGTAATACCGATATCTTATAAACTGCATGATTGCATTTATACTCTGGTTATTTCAATGATGCAAGCGTGTGATATATTCATATCCACGCGTCAGATTATCGTATTAATTTAACGGTACTTGGATTTTACAACGTTTCCAATAATTTCTCTCTCTCTCTCTCTCTCTCTCTCTCCATCTCCCTCCTCTCACGCTCTCTCCCTTTTACCCCCCTCCCCTCTATTACAGTTCATTACATTTGACGTTATATTTTATAAATCTGTAAAAGAGCTCTACAGCAGAAGATAAACTGACTTGATTTATTTGCATCTTTATTTAATCGCATTTCACTTATTTATTTTATTATTTCATTTTTGAAAAGATTTATCAGTTATATATTAAGTATAAAAAGAAGATAATTATTCTCAGACGTGCAAAGAACGAGAGAAGAAAGATAATTTCAAATCGATACTGTGAATTGAGCTTTAAGTGCGCGCGATATATGTATTTATAAAGTAGTTGAGGTTTTTAATTCATAAACACATTCCTATTGGTCGAACTCTTTCGATCACAGTTCCAACCATATCGGATTGTAATGTACACATACGTAAATATGTGATGAACTCTAAGATAAAATGTAAATAACATTCATTTCGAAGATAAAATTGACGAAGAAACATTTATATCGCGCTTGCGCAATAATCTCTTTCTCTCCGCTGTGCGAAAAGAAGGAAGAGAAGGGGAAATACACTTGTCAGTTGACTCGGAATGGGTGATGTAGTAGAATGGTGAGTAGGTGTGTAATGGTCGGATATATCGAGGCGCGCGATGTCTTCTTTTCTCGTTCGAAATCTAATTTTCATAGCGATAATCGGTTTAGCGAAATGCGAAACAGATAGACCGTGGTACGAAACTCTACCCGCAGTGGCAATGGACTACAAGGTGCATATCGATGCCGGAAAGGAGGATTGCTATTTCCAATTCGTAAATCCAGGCGCAACTTTCTACGTCAGCTTCCAGGTACACGGTCTCCTTTCGGTGCTTCGATGCATAACCTCTTGGGATAATGTGATTCTTCTGTAAATAAAACACCACTGAGTTATATATGTTGAGAGTGGAAAGATGTGCGCTGCGTGAAAGTCTAAGGAGGATGACTGATGGTTAGTCGGAATGACAATTGAGTTATTAACCATATGGTTCCTTTTAGAAACGTACCGCAAGTACGTTCGATGAGTTTCTTGAAAAATAATCAACATTTTCGAGTATCGCAATATCTGTGCAATCCGCCATTTTTATTTGTTCGCTTGTACCGAACGTAACAACTACATATGTTTATTTTTACACGTGCGAATGTATCTATATATTTTTCTTTGTGTGTTTCTGTTTGTACATGGCCACGTAGGAAGTTAATAAAATATTGTATATTTTAATATACAATATTAACATGGAATCGCGTATGATCATAACCGATATCGATATTTATCATTGCGAATAGAAGCGCAGCTACATCGTCAAGTAAGGCAGTTACGAACGAATCATGGACGAAGAAAGGTTTATATCGTTTATTGCCTTTCTTTAAGAGAGATTTATCATTAAATACAGGTACTACGTGGCGGAGACGGAAAGGCCGGATTTGCAGTGAGAAATCCGGAAGGTGTGATCGTTCATCCGTACCAATGGAGAACCGACGTGGATTATCAGGATCAGTCGGTTACCGGAGGTTATTACAGCGTTTGCATCGACAATCAATTTTCCAGATTTGCCCCGAAATTGGTGAATTTGTATATAACAGTTATCAGGTATAAAATGGTTTAGAAAGCTTGTATTCGTTCTCGATGAACGATATTCTGTCTGGTGACGATGAAGATATTTTTTTTTTTTTTTCCATTTCGTTAGGTACGACCAATGGGAGAAGTACACAAAGGAATTGGAGGAGTTAAATCTCTCGGTCGAAAATTTCACGGTACGTAGTAAAAAGAGAACTTAACTATTTTGCTTTCTAACCTCAATACTTTTTCCAAGCTCTTTCGAATAATATATCTGCTTCTTTTTTTCCAGAGTACATTGAGAGGCGTGGAGAAAAACATTAATGACATATTGCAAACGCAACATTTGAGCCGTAGCCGAGAAGCAAGAGATTTAAATCTGCTTCTGGACAATAATTTTTACGTTCAAACGTGGTCCATCGCGCAAATAATTGTTATTACAGTGACTACCGTGATACAGGTTTACTTTGTTAAGAGATTATTTGAAGTCAGACCATCGAGATATTCGAAAGCGAGCCTCTGATTACCGAATGAGAATACGATGGGAAGACGACAATGTCCACTGTTTTATATTTTGCCGTTTTCTTTATGGCGATAATAATGGTCGGATATCGAATCTTACCGATGTTTTCGTTTAAATCTGTTATACAAACTATTGTATCTTTGTATGATTCCTATATACGAGCGTGTAATTTTAACGCGCAAATTTAATTCAAAAGTTTTCTATATTTTTGATAAAATTTGAAATATTTTAATTCAACGTATTTACACGTCACGTTACCACCACGTTTACTCTTCTCACAATACTCTTCTCGTAGAATCGATGCTGTAATTGAAGTAAGACTGTACCGTTATCTCGATAAGCAAACATTCCACTTGTCGTTTGAGCGTTAAACGTGTTTTGACTGTACTTCACAATAAGTTATATCGTGATAACAAGGAGAGCGATATAGATTTATTAAATGGTGTCCTATTAAATTACATTTAAAATGTACATAAACGTACGAACAATAAATGCAGACATACTTTTGTTACGATACTTTTGCAGACGATCTCTTCAATAAATGGCCAAGTTTTGTTTTGCTCTTTTTTGTAAAACGCTACGCGTAAGGGCCAATAGACGATGCCTCTGCTTCAAATTTCTCGCACGGACGTGTTCAGAGGCAACTTCTTTCGTATAATTAGCAGGAAACCAACCTTGTTCTCCGTTCAATAGCTTTTCGCCATGATACCAGCCGTCCGTCATTTTTCTCAGTACGTTTATAACGTCTCCTGGCAAGTACGTACGATTAATAAAATAAAAGTTTTCTTAATAAATAAAATATTTTCGTTACTTACCTGGTTGCAATGAAAGCTCGTCGGGTTGGTTCGGCGAATAAGAATACAGAGCCATTACTTGAGGACAGTCCCAGGCTTCGTAAAGCGTTTCCCCGACTGTTTCCCGTTTAGGTGGCGAAATAGCTTCCAACCACCTCTCTCTTTCCGTATTGCTTTCACAGGTTAGAACGTATTCGGCTTGTTTACCACAATAATTTTCCAACAGAGTTAACATCATCGCATTGCGACCAGCGAAGGGCGAGTCTTCGGAAACTGATTCCAAGGCAAGAAGATTTCTTTTGCAAACATCTATGACAATGTAAGCTTCGTCGTGAGTACTGCAAATGGAAAGACGAATTTTCTAAGATACGTTTATGCGTATAGGCGTGTTTCTATACGCGCGAGAAAGCAATAGTCATAGCAGCAATGTTGCTTTGCCTGGACATACTTGTGTTTAATCTTTGTGACTAGAAGATAATCTGTAAGTAGGAAAAGGTACAGCGGTGTTTTGTTGAACTTCTTCCCAAATGTAAGCTTGTATTCCATATCTGCCTTCATAGTTAACTGTATAACGGGTCCTTTTTTAATTAAATGTCGATTTTTTAATCCTAACGACTTAATTTTTGACGAATATTCCAATTTTCTGTGGAGATCAAATAGAAACTATTACTCCTTCACCCATTGTAAAATGAGAGAAGCAACGACACGCGAAGAAGAACGATAAGGTAACGTTACCTCGTTATCGTTTCCATTTCTGCTTCTTGAGCCGCAGCACGTGCACCCTCGTTACACTCCGACGCGACATAAGTGAAAGTCGATAGAACTTTTTCCCACGAGGATCTGTCCGTATTTTCTATAGATAATTTGGAAAGTACCGCATCGGCCAACAATGGGAGTCTGTAAATTTAAAATAAGTAAAAACTAAATTTAAGACGATACCATTATTCTTTTTTCTACGTTCGTGCTACGACAAGCATTTTACCTTGTAATACGTTGCATCGGTAACATAAGGAACGAATTTAATGGCAAACTTTGACATTCAGGACGGGACTCTATTTGCGTGACAGCCTCTACGAATTTGGAGCCTTTCCTCGCTCTTATTTGATCGAAAAGAATTTTTTGTATTAAACAAAGTAGAGGTGATAAAAGATGATAATAATAATAAAAGACGATAATGATGATAATGAGAATAATAATAATAATAATAAAACGAAAATGATCAAAATAGAAGGAGAAGGAACGCGCGTATGTATTCACCATTAGATATTGTTACCGTTACCTCAATTCTTTCAATGTCGTATCTATTTTAATTTGATTAGAGCAATATCCGACGAATATGTCTAAATATTTTCCCGAGTGTTCAAGTAAAATGTCAGGCAAATTTTGTAAGGTAGGATCTTCCTTCCATATTATTTCTAGATCCGCCAATAATCTTTCCGATGCTTTAATCACAGCAGGTACTCCGGCGAATAGTTTATCTTTTTCAGAAGCCGTCAAAATTTCATTCGTTAACTCGTGATTTCGAAGAAATTCGTTGTCAAGAACGCGAAGCGAATTCAAGTAGGAGGCTTCCGACGTAAGGATCTCGAACTTGGCTTCTTGTATTTTCTTTTCTTCCGGTGTTAATCTCTCTAGAAAAATGTTGATCGTCGTCATTAAACTATCAAACGTATCGCGACGATAATGTGGATTGTTTTATGCGACACGTTGACATCGAATACTCACGTAAGAGTCCGCTACGTACAACTTGCGGAGTTTGACACCATAAGGTTCGTTGTCCTGGTTTTACAAAATCCGTAGCAAGCGGAGGAGGATTTAAATCTTCTACCTGTAGAAACGAAGATGGATCGTATTAAGCTTTACTTCGATTTCATTGCTATGGAAAGAGGAACGTAGCTGTCGAAAATTATACGTATAGAAGGATATATATATATATATATTTTTTTTTCCGTTTACTTCCTCGTATCCGTCGGAATCCGATTCGAAGGCCACGCGTGCAACGGCTGCCTCATAAAATTGATACAAAGGTTCTTGGTCCGCCAAAACGCTGTAGTGATCTAGTAAAATATTTCATAATTCGCGGGATTTTGATCATGTGACGAGAAGCGCATAGATGCGTAGAGGCGCTCTAACTTACCGACGTCTCGAGACGAAGATTCGCAGTCGTTATTAATTTTCGTCGTACCAGACCACGCGTACCAATTGGTATTTCCATAAATGGTCTCTTTGGTGGTACCATTATTATTATTATTCCTCGAGGTGCAAATGCCGTTGCTATCGTTTAGATAAAAGGTCGAAAAACTGGTAAGGTTTTTTCGGAAATGTTTCCTAAAGCTAAAATATTTTCCATTGTCCGGCAGTTGATGGTGTACGTTGGCAAGGTCCTTGCTTTCTTCGGAAGCTTGCTCTTCCTCGACGAACGTTCTTCTTCGAATTCGACCAAGACTGCCCTTGGTGATGCTCCAGGTTCTTCGTAACATCTTTATTCTTCTACCCAAAGTTTCCGTCAGACTAGATTCTCTCGGAGGCGGTGGTATCGGTTTCGCGGGAGCCTCCAGGTAAATATTCCCATTAGTAGTATTTTCACCTCGATCCTTGGCACGAAGATCGGGCCCGTTTACGAGCCCCGTCGTTTCGCTTTCCGAATCCGTACCCGTATCGAATTCGTCCGGCTGGCAAAAACGAAGGCTCTCGTACGTGCTATCTTCCGAGGCGCTTTCTGTTTGATATAGAAATGAGAGAACGGTTAATTTCTTTTTCTTTCTTTCTTTCTTTTTTTTTTTTATTTCAAGGAACGCTAATTAATCATTAAACTTTATCAATCGTTAAAGAAATTTCGACAAACAAAAGATCAATAAACGTTTCTTATATATAGATTTTAGATTAGAAGAATTTAATGTGGCAGAGTAATGGGCACCGGTGGACCCAGTATAGAACGTTGAATTCGTCCATCGAAAGTACATCATGTATGTCGCGTAGAAGAAAATACGTGGGGAAACCTTCGTGAACGTAACACGATGCCTCCTGCATATCCGTGTCTTCGTCAAGATCCACGAGTCTCATTTGGACGAGGCCTTGGGTCTTCGAACCAACGGACTCTCCATCCAATTCCGAATTTTCCGGTGATCTCCATCCCCCTTCCTTTTTTTCCAAATGATTGACCAGTAACAGAGCGGAACCGGTGATGGCCACTTGAAAATCATTCGTGCAAGGTAAAATCTTTTGATATTTCGTTGCGCATCGAACCACCTATGATTTTCTTTCTTTTTTCTTTTTTTTTTTTCGCTTCGCTTTGCTTTTCTTTTTTTCCGAAACGAATAGGGACCGACGCGAGGAAAGAAGAACAAAGACTAGAACATTTCTTCGATATATTTTGTCTACGATTCTCAAATATCTCGAGACGTGTCAAGGTCGTTATCGAAGCGATAGCGTCGAAGCCCGTGACCTTTGCGATTTCTTGTTTTTCCTCTTTTTCTACTGGGACGACTATAAAAAAATATATGCATTTCTTTCTTAGTGCGAGAAAGACGGAAATACCTTCGAGAAAGTTGCAACAAGTCCATCGAAATTCCATTCGTCGAGAAAGACAGAAACGGGGGGGGGGGTAAAGAGAGGAGAGAGAGAGAGAGGAATCGCGTCGAGTCACATTCTCTCGCACGGCTTCTCTTACCTTGCGTGTTCGGCCGTCGTGAGAGCGTCCTTAGACTCTGTCTCATTTCCACGACATTTCGGAATTTCAAACTTTCACGAGCGTTAGAATTGAAGAGAGAAGAAAACGTCTATATATGTGCTATATACGCACGCACGCATACATATATATGAAGGATCGCCTACTTTTTATCGCACCAAGATTTAATACCAGCTCGAATAAAACTGAAGCGAAGACGAAACGCGCACGGTCTGTTGGCAACCCAACGACGAGAGATATGGAAAGCCTCGCGACGCAGAGCCCGGTTCAGCCGTGACTGACAATGAGAGCGCACAAGAAGCGCTTTCACCTTCTACGCCGGACCAATCCACTACGTTTCCATTCTGCGTGCGCTCCTGTCTTCTTCTGTCTTTCGAATTTTCTTTTTGTTCATTTCCTTTGCGTTTCCATTCTAGACACGCATTGATATTATACGTGGTCGATCGTTAAGATTTTTTCTCACATCTTCCTTCGTGTAGTTATGATAATTAAAAAATAGTTGGATCGAGCGAGCAACAGTAGCGAGCTCGCTGTGATGCAATAAAGACAGAGCCGAGAGAGAGAGAGAGAGAGAGAGAGAAAGAGAGAGAGAGAGAGAGACTGACGAAGATCCGAGCCTTGGTTCGAACATGCTAGGACTCTATGCCACATTGGCGGGCATTTCATATCGCGGACTGTACACAGGTTGCCGTTACGTAAAAGCGACATTTAGTTGCTCCATAGACTTACCGTCAACGATAGAGTCGTGGCGTGTTCGCGCGGAGCATGCCGAGGTTTTCCTAGATCTTCTCGAACGTCGTCTTTTCCACTTTTTACCGGACCGTTGTCCAGGCTTCTTTTTAGCCCACGTATTGCACCGTTCGCCATTCTTTTCACTGAAAGCATGAAACGATTCTTTCGACATCGAACCGTTTCTTATATTTTTTCAAAACACTCATCGTTGATCTTTGATCAATGATCTTTTACCATGTGCAGTCACGTTGACAGAGGCAAGGTAACGCGTTCGCAAAATCGTCCACGTCCTCCCACTCGGATTCTTTGCCGTTCGTCAGGACCGTTCCCATTAAAGAGGCGGCCATGGAATCTCCATAGAGACTGTTGACGCGTTCCTCGCCAACGGGAAGACCAACGTCATCGTAAATATACTTCTCGTCCTCAGCACCCTCGAGACTGGAATAATCATTGTTAATCGAGCTTCCTTCTTTCTCGTTATCTTCCAATAACGTTTCAACTTTTTCTTCGATATTATTGAAAATTGGTAACGAAACGTCGTCGTATGTGTCGTCCTTCGCGTATCTTCCATCGCCAAGAGTATTTTCTTCGGAGCATATCGGAGATGGTCCCACATCGTCGTAATCGTCTTCCTAACGAATAGAGTTTGTTAAACTACGATCGATGATTGTCGTTGAGAGGGAAAAGAAAAAAGAAAAACAAAAAGGGATACTGTAGCTACCTGAGGGAAGGACTTGGACAGCGGTGGTCCCACGTCGTCGTACGGTTCCTCGGACCTTTCCTCAAACGTCTCTTCGTCCTTTTCTACGAGCGAAGCAGAAAGTCGAGCTTGCTCGTTCTTGTTGTCCAAGAAATTCCTCGTTCGATCGCTCCAAAGAAAACTGACATTGGTGCGTAATATAGGCTCGTAAGAAATTCTCGTCTCGCGATCGTCCGTTTCGATTTTCACCGATTGGCAAGGATCCACGAGTTCGCCCGTACGTTCCTCCGCGTTGCCTAGGGACGTCCTTTTTATCTCTACGTAGGCCGTTCTACCTGCGTTGACATCTAGAAATAGGAAGTAGACCAGTGGCAACCTTGGAAAAGAAAGCTCGAGCTAAGTTTGCGATACGTACGTCGTACGTCGGTTCCCATAGACGTTTCTTCGCCGACAAGCCGATTTATACTTTTGCCAACTTCTTTCCCTCGTAGGAGGAGAGGCAAATTAGCGGATTTTTCCTCGTGGGTGATAATCGATCGCTCTAATTTCGAGCCGGCGGTCTTTTCATTCGACATCAAGCGCGAATTGGTAGCCGAAGCAACGTGAACGAAGTTCGATGGCGCCGAAATCATGACGTACTTCAATTCGAATCTCGAGAGACTCCTCGGTCGCGAAAAGTCCTGATTCTCTTCGATACTCGTTTCGTCCTTTTCGTCCAAGGATCTTGCTTGTGAGTCGAACGACGTGGCGAAACGATGATGCTTTTTCTTCTTCTTCGTCGGTTGCTTGTGACGTTTGCCCGGATATCCTGGTACATAGTGCAATACGTTTCTAGCAAACTGTCTCTTCTTCTTTTTCTTCTTCTTTTTCTTGTTATTCCGTAGACTATTTTTCTCCTCGTCGCTGGAAAACGATATCGATTCTATATCATACGTCGATTTAGATATTCCCGTGATCTTTTCGCGGTGAAAGCTCTCGTTGACATCGAAGTCACGTTCTACGAAGGCTTCCGGGTAACATTGACTTTTAACATCGACTTTTTCGTAATCCTCCGAAGAATACGAGCAACGTCTCTCCCTGAGGACACTCGATTCGTTCTTTTTCTCCTCCGAGTCGGCCATTCTCTCCTTTTTAATCTCTTCTTTCAAACGTACACGCTCCTCGTCTTTTTCGCTATCGATTAGGGTGCTGGTGGCGATCTCGACCGATTCGGCACTCTCAAGTGTCTCGTTTCGTTTCTCTACCATCATTTCGATTTTCGCGCGGTATTTTCGAGGTGGGCTGCTCCTGGCTTTAGCCTAGATAAGGAATAAATTTCAATTATGCCGTTGACTCGGAAATATCCATGCGAGAAACGCGCAAGATCATTGAGAATGCTCGGGGGAAAAAAAAAAAAGACATTCTTCTTTTCCAAAATGGTATATAACTATCGTACGATATATCGATAGAAAACGAAAACCGTGGACTGGTCAAAACACGTGGCTGGTGATAGTCCGTTCTCGTTCTATTGTTGAAAAAAAAGTGCATCATGGGATTACCGTTGCGAAGACTCGTTCAAAAAATTTGGAGAATTCGTCGGGAAGCTATAACGAAATTATCATGATCCAGCGCTACGAACATTCCACGGCATATTGATTAAATCGGAAGGTAGATAAGAGGAAAGGCGTGCGATAAGAAGGCGTTATAACGCAGCGCCGCTTACGTCTTATGTTAGTTTTAACGGTGTTTACCTATTCGCGTATCGCGGTTAACGTTTGCGGAAGAACACGCGGGCGAATGATAGTAAGATGAGAGAGAGAGAGAGAGAGAGAGAGGAGACAAAAGCTGCTTCCATTTTAGAGAAGTCTCCTCTTCTTTGTACTTCTACGTACCATTAAACCCGTTCGTTTGCTTTCCCGATGGACTAGCCCCGAATCCTTTTTCATCTCCTCCTGCGTCTCGATATCCGTACCACCATCGTGAAGTTGCAACGGTAATCTCGCTCTCTTCAAGGCTAAACTATTTACCGTGGGATAAAGAATTTTGTCCGACACCTTTTCGCATCCACGAAGGGAATCTCTTTTGGAGCTTCTTGTTAAACTCATGTCCTCGTCTCATCGATCTCGATCATACTCACGACACTCACGAACGCGCATGTATATCGGCGTCGATTACCTTTGTTTTTAGTTATTTCGTTCAGTTTCTTTATCTTCCTCATATCACGTTTCTCGACGTTGACAAGAACGAATAGCATCGTATAATCGGCGATAAGTCGTTGATACATATACGATCATCTTTGGATTTTCATTGGATATGAAACTACTTTTGTAGATTCTAGTCAGAGTTACCCATTGCAGACGCTTTTAAGAAAAATGATCCTACTATTATCGAAGCACACTTAAACGTTCGGTAAACTTTCGCATTTGGCCGATCCAACGAATAATAATTATAGGATTCGTTCGATTGTATGGAAAATACGGCAAGTCAAGGCCGCATATACCTCGTGGTGCTTTGCGAAAGCACGCAAAGAAATGAACGGACATAAGGAAAATCGTAACCGAGCGTTGATGCGTGCAACGACGCGACTAAGGCGGTCGCGTTTACGCGTCGCGGTGAAACCTTTGCTCGCTCGTTCACTCGTTCGTGCGTCATCATAGTGTGTACGATCGTTTGCGACGAGCCAATCTCGTACCATCCGCAGCTCCGCTCGATCGCATTCCGGAATGGTCCGCCATTTGCGAACGAATCGAGCGTGCGTGCGTGCGCGCGCGCGCGCGCGAGCGAGCGAGCGAGAGAGAGAGAGAGAGAGAGAGAGAAAGCGGAGAAACTCTCCGTCCCTCAAGCACGAATACATTTACGATCACATTTTATAAGTAATCGTATGGTTGTAATTGCATTTGACAATAGAGTATAAGTGCATCTCGTCTCTCCTACTACTTTTATTTTTATTTTCATTTAGAAAAGAATTTACAACTCGATTCGGACGACCGCTAAAATTATCCTCCATGATCCAGTACTTTTCCGTTTTTATTTCTTCTTCTTGCCTTGAAGCGGACATTCCATCGAGGTCCGTTGCGTTAGGAAGGTGT
Source organism: Vespula pensylvanica (assembly GCF_014466175.1). Classification (NCBI taxonomy): domain Eukaryota; kingdom Metazoa; phylum Arthropoda; class Insecta; order Hymenoptera; family Vespidae; genus Vespula; species Vespula pensylvanica. The sequence continues at coordinate 4,851,356 of NC_057699.1, read as the reverse complement.
CAAAATACGCTTTCCTTTCCGTTCCTTCGAAACGATTACATGACGTTCGGAATTCTTTCGAAAGGCCATTAAGCAGGCTCGTCGTTTCGTATTTATTTCTTCCTCTATTTGTATTTTTAAACATATTCGAATTATAAATATATTTTCGTACATTCCCTCGAATCGATATCGATGAGATTTTCATAAAAGATTCGGGATAGGAAAAGGATAAGAAAACGAAGGATATTTGAAAAGTCATTCGTTGTCGCTTCGTTATGACACTTGTGCGAGAAAGTCGGAGGCTGAGCCAAGAATTCCAGGGGGGTCTTGAGCGCAGGTGAGTCCGGGATGATGATGTGGCACATTGGCCTCGTTCGCTCGAATAACTTCCCTCGCTGCTATTAGACCGGTTCTCCATACGACGATTTAAAGAAATTTTTCCTTACGGAAATCCCGTACGAGTCGGATATAAGCCCAATCGATCAAGATTTGCTTATCTGGCGAAACTGCGCGGAGAAAATCATTTCTTTCCTACGATTCTTCATTTTCCATTTTACTCCTATTAATATAGATAGCAGGGACATCATTTAATGTATTAAACATCGATTTTAAATGCGAAAGTAAATGACGCAATCTCTACGCGTCATTATGATAATGTGCGCCAGCTTTGCGCATTGTCATCGCCAGTTCTTTTTTTATTAGCAAAAGTTTGCTGAATCGAGGTAAAAGTGAACATGGTCAGTCATCGTCGAACTAGCGAATAGTAAATACGATTAAGATGTCTCTCGATCAGGTAAATCTTTTCATTTGCTATTTTTACCACGTTTCTTATCGACAAAACGAACATTATATTTTCTATTCAAAATCTTTACGTCGAGACATTTTCTTTCTCCCTTTTTCTTTTTCCGCTTTCGTTTTTTCTTTCGCGAAAAAACTCGAAATTTGTTAAAAAAGACGAATGTCACGCGCGCGCGCGCACACACAATAATCATAAAATATATTTTATCGACGCGTCGATAAAAATGATCGAAGGGTCAAGTATTAAAAAATTTCTCTTAGCTTCAATTGTGATTATAATGTGTATAAACGTGGAAACATATGTATTCGCGCGTATCTTAATTAAACTTAATAAAAACTGGCGTATATCGTGAGCGAAAAAAGGTTTATGTGTATTGAGGAACGACGGATTTTTGTAGAAATTCGAAGCAGCCGAAACAGCGGTAAAAGCTCTTACCAAGCGTCCTACCGACGAAGAACTTTTAGAACTGTATGCCCTTTACAAACAAGCTACGATAGGGGATTGCGATACGCGTAAGTTGTTGCGAGTTTTCGTTGCTCCAAAATCTTCTCCTCTTGCAATTACTTCCAACGTCTTCTGTTTCATGGGAATTCCAGCGAAGCCCGGTATATTCGATTTGAAAGGAAAGGCAAAATGGGAAGCTTGGAAAAGCAAGAAAGGTAATTCGAAAGAAGCGGCTAAAGAGGCGTACATTAAGCATGTCGGCGAATTGATGGAAAAATATAAATGATCAGACGACAATTATTGAACGAATAATTGAACTTATTGAACGGATATGAAAATATACGCAGTTATATAAAATATATACGTTTTCTTTGGGAAAATACGATTACTATACGCAATAGTTTCTCTTTTTATCCTTTGTCAATATTTTCCTCCTTCCCTCCTCAGATCTTTTTTTTCCAGATTATCGTTATCGGATCGGTCCGACATAGATTGAAATCGATTTATCGCGAGTGCAAAAGTTCGTTTATACGATTAATTATTCTTGTATAAGCGTATAAAAATATCGGGCAAACTCCTTCGTCCTTTTAAAGGACTTTATTAAAGGAAAATGATCCTTTCGATAGTTAAAACTAATATTAGTCTACGTTTCGCAATCAATGAAAGTCAGTTCTCGATCGATCAATGGAAACATCGTACGTTCATTTTTTTACCGGTTCCTTCATTAACTTGGAAGAGAAGATGGAAAGGAAAGTTGGACTTTTTTTTTTTTTTTTTTTTTTTTTCTTAGAATTTTGTCGGATCAACGAGATATTTTTTGCAATAATAACGACGAATCGAAGAATGTGCTGAGGCGAGACACGTATCGAAAGTTTAACTCGAGCCACTTTTTCTCTCCCGAGCGCGTTAAATATCATAAATCTGACTAAAACGTTTGGCTAAAACGTTGAAATATAACGCCTGGATTGCGATCATATAAATATTTTCAAATAGATTAGTCAAATAATAGATATTTCAATTTAGTGGAAATTATCGTCTTCTTTTTTATTCGCCCTTGACTCAATCTCGATTCAATCTCTACTTGCAATCTTGCGAGGATATAAAAGATGTATTCTGTCAACGGGATAGCAAAACAAGACGATAACCCTGACCCAAGGCATAATCACCTGAGAGTTCGTTAAGTATTATCGGCCTTTATTATCCTTTCGTGGACTGATTCAGATAACTCGATATTGCAAAATTTAAGATGTTTTCATGTTATACGCGCTAATGATACATTGAACCGCTTCGATAAGGCCCATTAATTTCTATTAAAATAATGATTACATCATAAATATAAGTCATGCAAAGTAACGTACATGCACGTAGTGTAATATTAAATTTTAATTATCGATGAAACAAATCTGTCACGAATACGTTCAAGAATTTTCTTCGTTCTGTTCTTAGTTTCTTTGCACTACAACACGGACTTAATGCAGATTTCCGTAGGATTTCGTGCATCCTTGCGCAACGACTTAATACCCGTTTAATTCGATATCTCGTATAGTGGGAAAGAAGAAGAGGAAAGGAAAGAGAAAAAAAGAAAAACGCATAGTTTTAATATTAAGTCGATCGTTGATAATACGCATTCAATCGATAACGATATAATTAAGTTGTTCGTCTGAGTTGAACGGTCACGGATCGACTTTTTATTAGTTTAGAATTGGTCGAATTCTAAATTGAAAATCAAAAAAACCGTAACGGTTGCGTCGAACGACGTCCGAACGTCGATATCCGGCATCCTGCTAGGTTTTTTTCGCGGTACCCTAAGCCGGTAGCAATAGCGATGCAGCAACTGAAGATAGAGCGCAACCCGATATAATTAGGGAATAATATAATTATCACGGCTTAACCTTCGATCGGCGGTGTCAGACACGTTTCGCGTAACGTAAACGGGGGATGGTATCGCTATTAGATAGCGAAATCGCGGGGGACATGGGTCAGAAAAGCTTGACTCGAGGTCACCGATTATGAGCTCTCTTTGATATGTCTTTGGTATAAAAGTGGGTGCATAATCCCACCGTGAGCATACGCAATCTTGTATCAGACACAATGCGGTATACATTCCCTCTATTGACGCTCGTGGCCCTCGGGGCGGCTATAGCTCCGCAGCAAAAGCAGCGTGCTGGTAAGTAAAAAAATAATTATTTACTTGTTTTCTAAAACTAGTTGTAACTTATGCTTCCTTTAAGCATATGTAACGCCTAATGGCATTGTTAATTCTATTATAATGCCATTGTACTTAAATCTATCTATTTCCGTCGAAAGGAACGAAGTCGGACGCCCGAATCTAACATATTCTTTTATTAATTGCAGCGAATCAAGAACTCTTGCAGAAGCAGCAGAATTCCATCGACCTTCTTCAACAGATCACTCAGGATAATATACCAAACCCGCAACTCAATCAACTCGGCCATACCTACGACATTGTTGCCAACTCCAATAAGTATAAAAATCCGATAATCGCCGAGTATTACGGCAATGCCGTTAAAGACGGTTTGGTTCAGCCTAGGGGCACTGCCTTCTCCAACTCTGTCGATCAACTGCGTAAAGAAGCAGCTCTTCTTCAAAAGATCTTATTGGATGCAATCGACTATCAAACTTTCTTAAATACCGCCGCTTATGCTCGCGTTAATGTCAACGAAGGACAATTCCTTCAGGTATATTTTCACATTTCAATACGAATCATCGTTCATAGAAAATCATATAAAATCGTCATAACGAAATGATTTTGTGCCTGATAAAATAGGCCTTCACCGCTGCCGTCTTACAACGTCAAGACACCCAAGGGATAATTTTACCTCCAAGATACGAAATCTTGCCCCAATACTACTTTGACTCTAGAATCATCCAGGAAGCGGAAAAAATCGGTTCGCAAATTATTCACTCTTCGAACGTTCAAAATGTTGTCATTCCTGTTAACCAAACCGCATACTTGCCACACGGAGAAGATCAGCTTTCTTACTTCACACATGACGTCGGACTCGCAAATTACTACGCTTACGTTCATCTAGCTAGTAACATCTTGCAACAGGTAAGCGCGCAATCGTTACTTTGAAAATCTGTCCAGACTTAAAATTGACTAGTAAAATATTTTTTTTCAGGAACAACAACAGCAGCAGCAGCAGCAACAGCAGCAGCAGCAGCAGCAGCAGCAGCAACAGCAGCAGCATCAGCAACACCAGCATCAGCAGCATCAGCAGCAACAACAGGAGCAGCAGCAACAGCAGCAGCAACAGCAACAGCAACATTACTATCAATTAGGAGGTTACCAGCCGTCCGAACAAGATAGTCCAATCGGTAAAGGAAGCCGATCCGCCTACCTTCACCAACAACTTCTGGCCCATTACCAATTGAATCGCCTTGCCAACGGACTTGGTCCGATCAATCACTTCGACTACGTTACCGTACAGGCTCCGTTCGAGCCTCATCTTCAACATCCCAATGGTCTTCCGTTCCCTGGACGTCCAGAAATCTTGAATCTTGAACAACAAGGTCTACAACAACAGGAATTGAGCGAGGCTGTGAAGACTTTGGAACAGAGATTGATCGAAGCCATCGACTCTGGATACGTTCAAACTTCGCAAGGTGTTCTATTATCCCTTTACCAACCGCAAGGCTTGAACATTCTTGCCGAATTGATTCAAGGAACTGGCAAGAGTGTAAATCCAAGGTACGATTCATTCGACATAAGATAGACTTTCCATAATGGAAATAGTGAGATTGAAATAGTACATCTTTTATCTCTTGAATAGATACTATGGCAGCCTTCAAGCAGCAGCTAACCAACTCCTTGGCAACGCTCCCCATGTTCAAAATATTTACGACTATACGCCATCCGTTTTGGAACATGCCGAGACATCTGTTCGCGATCCAGCCTTCTACCAACTTTACCAAAAAGTAATCAATCTCTACAAGCGTTATCAAAAATCCTTGCCACCGTACCAATACAACGATCTCGTTCTTCCCGGCGTTACCATCCAATCCGTTGTTGTCTCCCCATTGACGACTTTCTTCGACGAGTATTACGTGAGCCTTAACGAGGTAACCGTTCAAGGACAAGAGCAAGGAATTCAAGGTGGACAGAACGGTCAACAAGGACAAGATGCCCAAGAAGAACGGCAACAAGGCTCGCAACAAGGACAACAGCAAGGCGTGCAACAAGGACAGCAGCAAGGACAACAGCAAGGACAACAGCAAGGACAACAGCAAGGACAACAGCAAGGACAACAGCAAGGACCAACTGTTCAGGCTAAACTAATGAGATTGGATCATCACCCGTACAGTTATCAAATCACCGTTCAAAGTCAGAGATACATCCCCGGCGCAGTCGTTCGCGTCTATCTTGGACCAAAACACGATTACCAAGGGCAACCAATTAGCATATCTCAACACAGACAATTATTCGTAGAATTCGACCAGTTCGTTCACGAGCGTGCGTATGAAATTCTTCCAGAGTCCTTCATAAAAACATTCATTTTCATCATAATTTGTTTACAACGAAGAAGAAATGATTTCGTACGTGATTTAATTTACAGTGCAACAAGGGCAAAATGTCATCATTAGGAACTCCCAACAGACGCCAGGACGAAGCTACGACTATCCATCGACGCAAACCATCCAAGAAGGCGTTAACGCTGCCATTAACTCTCAGCAGCCGTTATACATCACCAAAGTAATGATTTGTTTCAAGAACGAGATTAGGGCAAATGAAAGTGCTAGTTTATAACGATCGCACGTATATTTACAGCCGCAACACATCTATGGGTTCCCTGCCAGGTTATCTCTTCCCAAGGGTACTTACAACGGTTTACCACTCCAGCTTCTCGTAGTGATCTCCGCCGCATCAACGGCACAGCAGAATTCACACTATGGACCAGTCGTCCAACAAGAATACCAGAATTATCAGGAACATTATCAGATAGTAGGAGCTAAAGAGTATCAACAGCAGCAGGGGCAGCTCTTGCAGATGCAGGGTGTGAAGAAAACCGTAGAAGTTTTGCCCGAGCAAAATAATCTAGGACAATTTATCGAAGGTGGTGTTCAATCAGTGGAAAAAAGATCAAGTTGGTCGCTACTGGATAAGGTTGATCGCATAAAAAATTTCTTATTTCCAGCCATCGACACAGAGCACAGTAATTTTTACGCGAAAAAAGGACAATCTCCGTACAGCCAAGTGATAGCTAATCAGTATGGGCACGTACAGCAGCAATTGCATCACCAATACGTACAGCAACAACAAAACCCCGGACAGCAACAATCGGCCGTTGGCGTTCAAGGCGGAGTTCAAGCTGGCGTACAAGGTATGCAAGGTAGGGGTGTACAAGGAGTCATTCGAATAATGAGTAACGGTATAAAAGGTATCGTGCCTATACACGGCGTGCAAGCTGGCGTGCAAGCTGGCGTACAAGCTGGCGTACAAGAAGGCGTACAAGCGGGAGTACAAGGGCAAGTAGGCGTACAAGGAGTAGTACAAGGAGGTGTGCAAGGAGCAGGAGTACAAGGAGGAGTACAAGGAGGAGCACAAGGTGGAGCGCAAGGAGGTGTACAAGGTGGTATATACGCTTCCAATACGATCGGCTGGCAAGGGCAACACGGTTCTCAAGGTCAACACGTTGATTGGCATAGCCAATACGGTTGGCTAGGACAACAAGGACCGTCGGCGCAATATCACAGCAGCGGAAAAACGCACGCGGGTGGATATCAAGGCGTCTATCAAACTGGCAGCCAAGCTGCTCAGGAGCAACAAGTCGATAACTACTACCAGAACACGGACATTTCCGATGTCATCGGTGGTGCCATTTCCCTCGACGGCAGACCCTACGGTTACCCATTGGACAGACCTCTTGCTTCCAGTGCTCTTGCAGTTTCCAACATTTACGTTTGCGACGTTGACGTCAAACACGAGGGTCAACCCACCAATATGATCAACCAGTAATACCGTCACCGAAATACTTGTGACTAGTGTATTATATCGTAGCGATTTGAATTTGATCTATGTCACACTTAAAAATAACACGCATTACGGGAATGTTTGCGTGTGTGTCTGTCTCTCTGTGCGCGTACCTCTCGATACGAAAAAGATAAAAAAGGAATGATTAATATAGAGAAAGCGCAATAAATAAATTGCCATAAAAACATATTACGACAGAATTCTTTTCCGATGTCTATCATAGATTCCGATACCGATATTGGATCTTAATGCGAGATCTAACGCGTTTTAGGACTTAGAGTTGAACTCGTTTCTCTTTCTTTCCAGTTGGATAAAGGATCATTTTATTAGGAAATTACGCTAGTATAACGAACGCTGATCTTGACAGAGTTTTCTCTCTCTCTCTCTCTCTCTCTCTCTCTTCCTCTATCATTAATATCGGTCTTTTGTGATGTTTTCAGGAAATGAAATCGTCATTTTCGTGACAGACTCCTTTCCCATCCTCACTCGCCTGTCATCATTTCCATGAATTCTGTAAATAATTACATGCAGATAGAGGTGTGACCGGAAGGTACACATGTCACGTTACTTTGAAGACATCTTAAATCCGATGTAAAAGGTAGAAATGTTAAAAAAATAATGTATACGCGTACCGTCAAAGTCCACCGTTCCAGAACCGTCTGTATCGATTTCAGCGATTATGCCGTCAAGATCGGAACTAGTTAATTTGTCATCTAACGCAGCTAAAATTTCTTTCAGCGTAGCCGTAGTGATATAACCGTTTCCTTCTCTGTCGTACAATCGGAAGGCCTCCTTAAGTTCCTCCTGCATCGCTTCGGCGTCTTCTTCCTCGAGAAATCGTCCTGCGATCCTACAGAATCCATCAAAGTTCACCTTGCCCGTACCTTCGGGATCGTTTTCCTCTATTATCGCATTCAGTTCTCCATCGTCGAAGAGTTGACCCATCGTGTTCAATATCGTTGATATCTTGAGGGTATCGATGAAACCGCTCTTCGTTGTGTCGAACATTTGGAAGGCTTTACGCATTACCGCCATTTTTTGCTCGTCTTCTTCCTTCAATTGATCGGTAAACGAACACATATTAACATCTTAAGAAACGTTTTACTTTTCGAATGGATCAATAAAGACTTTTTTATTTTTTCAGCCTTTAGGAAGAGGGACGAAAAGTGGGGGGGAGAGAGAGAGAGAGAGAGAGAGAGAGAGAGAGGCAAAGAGTAATGAATATAGGCAAAGAGAAGAAGGACGGAGATCCTTACCATGATCACGCTTTTTCTCGCACGGCCGACGATCGATACCTGAAGAGCCGACGGTTCTTCCGTCTCGCGTTATATGTAAGACTTCCTCCGCGTCTGGTGAAACAGCTAGAAAGAGCCGCGGCCGATGATTTTCGGCTCAAAAATAGAGCCCGCCGCGAGGAAAAATGAAATATGTTATAAGTGGGTAACGCACGAGTTCTCCACGCGTGCGTTGTTAGATGACGAAGACGATCCTTAAGTCTGTGTGTGTGTGTCTCTCTCTCTCTCTCTCTCTCTCTCTCTCTCTCTCCCTGTCTGCGTTGCGTCGCGCTAAAAGTTATTTCGTTAACCGCAAAATACAGTCTAACGAGTCTGTGTACAGTCCTCGACTAGCGCATTAGCATAGCATTCTTAGTTCGCTGCCCACGCAGTCTGTCCCTGCAAACGATTACAAGGCGCGACGTTACCTGGCATGCGGTACGATAAAAATATATCGAGTCCCTCTCGTCCTCGAGTACTTGGAGCACTTTGAGCACGATTCATCATCGTCCGTGCATTTTCCAGTCACGGAAAATTAGGTCGGCGCAGATCGTTTAGTCTCTGGTACCCTGCCACACGAGTATCGCGTAATAGACGAAACGATTAGTCAATTCGACATGTTGATTGTGTCTTGACGACAAGATGAGCGGAACGGTCATCTGATGCAAATCGAATCATTATCGTAAAGGCGGAGCTTTTTTCATTAACGTTGCCGTTACATCGAACGATAGCTGCGAATTGGACAGCAACATTTCTGTGCCAAATGTTTCGAACATAAAGAGAACGATGCCAAAAAGAGAGCTCGCGCCGTAGAACGCAAGAGGGTGGATAGCGCGTTTCTCATACCATTCACAGTTCCTTCTTATAAATCTTTATTGTCCCTATAAGGATCTAGGCCGCATTTGATTTGAAGGTTGCGTCCCTTAATAAAAATTCATTCGGGACAGATAGAAATGATGAAACTACGAAATATGAGTACTTTTGCATTCTTGAAAAAGTTTTATAAATTTTTGTTTACAAATTATTACGTCGTCGCTTTTATTCTACAGCATCTCATCTTTTTTTGAATTTCTTCTTTTTTGCTGTTTGAGACACGCACAGCGTAGACACACAGTTTTTGAAATGGTCGTTTAATATCTTGGAGGAATGGCCTTGGTTCTTCTTTTCCAATTTTTTAACCGGAATTCCGTTCGAATAGTATAGAAAGAGTACTACGTATGTAGTCTTTTTCATAATCTGTCACGCATAAGCGTGTTTATGGTTATTTCGGACGTAGGATTATGCAAGGGGCATAGTACAGGAAAGAGATCGTTATTCGTAAGTGGCGACAGTTTTATCATTCGGTTGTACTTTCATTTTTGTAGTTTACATTTACTCATATCTTCTCCATATACGTCGTCAAAGTCGGAGATGCTTCGCGAGCGAAAGGTGGCCGAAGGATTCGCCAAAGGATCCCGAGGCATTCGAAACTCGGTGATTTGCCAAACAAGCATGGCGACACAAAGTGTCCTACCATATAAGCGTAAAGGTCGGTACGCAATATGCGCGACGGTACGCGATATGCCTTTCCACGATTATTTGAAAACTGCCAATCGAGATACTCGTTAATTACGATTCGATACGAAATCTTGAAAATCTGAAAAATTTCTCTTGAATCGATTACGGAGCATCTTCAATTTGTTAGAGAATAAACATATATAGAATCGTTGATATATAGGAAAAAGGATTATTATCAATAGATAGTTGTAATCCTTTTCGTTTTCCTCTCAATGTACTTTTATCTCTTAATTGGAATCGATTTAATTTTTTAGAAGAAAAAATCTCTCATATAAACACAAAGAATCTCCATCATATTTAGCACGATGCGTGACAACAAGTTGAGAGGATCGATGTATTTTCGAAATAATAATACTAATAACGCGTAATAACGTAATTTCGAAGATGGTCAGGCGTCTGAGGAATTCGATTTTCGCGGGCTTCCTCGACAAGTTCCGATTCCTCTCGTTCCGCGGTTCAATTTGGGGCGCCAGGATTCGGAAGTAGTCGGCGGTAATCGGGAATAGTCGGAAGTACTCGGAGTTGCGTGGCGCGGCGTGGCGGTCGGGCATCGCCGGCCGAACGCGAACGATCAGTGATGGCCGCGGGGCTGCCGAGGCGCGGGTCGTATCGACGTCTGACCGGCTCGTTTATTTATCGCTCTCTCTCTCTCTCTCCCTCCCTCCCTCTCTCTGCCTCGTACTACGCGATACGTTCTCGCTTCTTCGTTCGTCGAGAGAGAGAGAGAGAGAGAGAGAGAGAGAGAGAGAGAGAGAGAGCGTTCGTAGGAGAAAGAAAAACGGCTTCGTTTCGATTCGACTCGAAACGTGTTAGCTTTTCTAAAAGGTTTTCGTCGAACGCCATTCACACTTTCTGATTTTTCATTCTCGATCGACTACTTTTAGTATCGAACGTTTTCAATGGTTGTTGTTGCCTTGTGATTTTCGTGCCACCGCCACGATACGCCAAGTTCGTGCGTGTCGCGTTCAACGAAGCAAGATAGATGTAGGAAGAGGAAGAGGCAGCGTGGGTACGGTTTTTTTCAAGATTCGCAAAGCTTTCCTCTAAGAAATATCCAGGTACGTCTATAAATCCAGAATACGATAAAACGATAATACGACAACTCTGCGCGTACGAGTCTCGAATCGCTGCTTTCTTAGCTCGACCGATTGCGATAAGAGAGACTAATTATTAGCTCTTCTCGCATTATTTCTCTCTTCGCTCGCCTCGTCGTCTCTTCCGATCGTTGCATCGTTATTAAATAGCGCGTCGATGGTAAGCGATGCGATTCGCCGAGAAATATCATTGAACGAAGCGATCGAAGGAATAGAAGGAGAGGTTAAGTCTTTCTACTTCGTGCGGGGACCGATCTTAGCACCTTCTTTCACTTTTAAATTCTTTTTCATATCTTTTGCACGGATTCTAACCGTTCTCCGATCTCTTTTCGGATTAAATTTATAAAGTAAACGATTTTCTTTCGGGATTTTCGATCTATCGTGCATCGGGGAGAAAAAAGGTGTGTGCGTATTTATTCTCGTCTCATTATCGGCGCGCGTACCAACGTCGCTAACGTCAAAGAATAAGTCACGTCGAATGCGATTAAATCGTATTTATGTATGCATATTGCTAACGCGATTTAGCGGTCGTTGCTCGTAATCGCGCAGGCACTTACACACGCGCGCACACACATACGTCGGACACACATCTTAAGGAGAACGAAGTTAACTCGGATATTGAATAACCGTAGATGGTTGAATCTACGAAAGTGCAATCGACGATGCCATTAGTTTCGTAAAGACGTCGATAACTGCGTTGCGCCGAATAACGAGACGAAATAATGATCAAATTGCCTCGATGTTTCCCTCTTTCGCGAATAGTACATTCGACTTATTACGCGACTTACTTCGTTCCTCGTTACGTTTGAAAGCTACGAGACAATACAAGTTTAATACCGTCCGAGACAGGATACGCTCGCGAGTTCAATGAACTCTCTTTCCCATTCATGCCGTAGAACGATCTATTTTTCCTCGGTTGCGTCCTAGAGAGACTCGGAATTGTTCAAAGTTCTTTTGCGACTTTTCTATGCTTACGTTACTAAGCCTGGAGGTTTTGACGTGCTCGAGAATATCGAGAAAGTTTAGTCGTTCGGTTAGCTCTTCGAGCATCTCTAGAGAAGAAGAAAATCGTTCCAAAAGCGATCAAATGAAACAGGGTAGATTTGTCACGATCGTTTCAGAGATATGTAGACGATATACGTACATATCCTCTGTACATCTCGATCGTCTCTCTAGGGTCGCTCCATCCAAAGTTGGCCGCGCCTTTTGGTCGGCTATCCCATTTCGCGCGTTCCTTTCTACGGACCGAAACGCTTTTCTCCCGTGCGTTCCGCATTCCCGAGCGTTCCTATGTCTCCTCGGCCGATCTTATACGCCCCCACCTGGCCCACTTATCGTATTGATTCAAACTTGGCCACTCGCTCCTTCGCTTCTTCCTGCTTCAGCTTCATTTCTTTCCTTCTCTTTTTCCTTCTCTACTTTTTCCTCTCCTCCTCCGCCGCTTCCTCTTTCTTTTTTCTCTTCCACTTTTGACCCTCTCTCCATCTCTAGCTCGCTTTACCGAGCATTTTCCAATTTTTTGCGTTTGCTTTTTTTTAACAACCTCGACGATAGCACAAAGTCCGATATGTCGAAGATCGAAAAAGTGGCGGGAAATACTTTTTAACTACCCACGATGGCGTTTGGGATAGCGACGCTGGGTATAGAGAGAGAGAGAGAGAGGATTTGGAGATAGGGCAGCTTTGAAAAGTACGATTCCAAGTTCGCTCTAGCGCTTAATGAAACGGGAAAAGTGCTCGACGATCCGAAGGGAGTGAAAATGGGAAAGGCTAGAGGGTGGTTCACCCTTCTGCGCAAAACATCATTTTCCATCGTATCGCGTTTCGCGCAACGAGACTCGAAAGGTCACTCCCCGATATCGGAGATCCTCCTCATTTTTACGGCTCATTTATTTCCAATAACGAGTCGAGAGGCTTTTCCCCCCGATACGATTAAGTATCTTTCTCGATGTTTTCAACCCTTTTCAGAGAGTATACCTCGCGGAATAATACGCGCACGTTTCGTCCTCGAACACGTCGTAGAGACGACTCGAGTAAAGAGAAGTATCAAAGTATCCCGATCGTCTTTCTCAGCCGTCTCCGTCTAATTCTTATTTTCATTTTTTTCGAGGAAATAAATATCGGATAGATCTTTCGAAAGGCGATAATAATCGTGCTACTAACGAATATGACATAACTTGTTATGGCGTCCAAGTTAAACGGTACTAAACAAGAGAATAGGAATTATCGACTCTTTCCAAGAACGAACGATTAACGTGCTATTCTCTCGCGTTAACGAACTTTAATTAACGAGATGCATTCCGTGTTGCGGAAAGACGTTGTTTCGTTTCGATTAGAAACTCGACTCCTTGGTCGTTTCTCTAAACGACGACATTTGTCTCTGTCGTCGAGATATGGCGTTTCTTTCCTTTGTCGAAGAGAGCACCTGTCTCCGTTTCTATTCGGCCAGACGACAATCGAGCAAGAGAGAGTTATATGCTACGGAGTTATCGATCTTTCTTTCCTCGTTGCCGCTAAGAAAGCCTTTTTCTTGCAAACGAATGAAATTTTCCTAATAATTCTCGAAAATTTATATCATCCTATCTCTCTCTCTCTCTCTCCTCCCGCTGCTCCCTCTCCCTATCGTTCGTCGAATCTTACTCTATTTATTATTACATTTGTTATTTTTGATATATCCTTGTTTTGCACGCGATGTTGGCGAGTCGACGCCGTCCGTTCATTGAAATATCGGTGCCGTCATTCGCGCGCTTTAATATTCCGACCGAACGAGCTCGTCGTTTTTATTGCATAACCTTTGGGGGGAGAAAATGAAAAAAAAAAAAAAAAGCTATTCTTTGTCGTTCCACGATGAAAGAACGATGGAATAGTCATCGATGACCACTAAAGAACGAACGTCCTTGCTTCGAAACGCAAGATTTTCATCTAGCATGCGAAAAGATACGCTCAATGATTTCTAGATGTCGATACTGTCTTTCTAAAAAGAATATGACAAATATCAAAGTCCTATCGCGTGTACAAGGAATAATGTATGTAAAAAAGTAAAATATTAAGTACGCGTATCTCGGGCAGAGATAAAGGGACGTGCTTGAAAAGCTACATTCTCAGCCGCTTTCAAAGGATCAACCTCGATGATGAATCTCGATGATTAAAGGCGAAAGCGAGAGATGCCTAATCAAAGGAAGAGATATGCGCGTCGTTAATTAGCTAAAAGGTTTGAAAGAGACCAAGTTTTTAACGTTGCTTCGCTCGTTACTAGTCGGATATTTTATTGGCACGATGTTTTTTGATAATCCACGCGCGGGCGTGTATGTGTCCGAACGATCGATAACTCGATTTTCCCTCATATGTGTGTGATCTCGGTGTGTACTCTCTTTCTCCCCCCCCCCCACCCTCCTCTTCGTTCTTCCTCCCTCTCTTCCTCCCTTTCCCTCCCTGCCCCTCTTTTTCTCTCGCGTTAGGCCTCCCAATCGCAGCTTCACCCTCTTATCCGCATCTCGTCAGTCTGTAAAAATAATTCGAGCATAATGGAAGATCGCGAGGAGGAGCAGGAGCCGGTTACGGAGAGTAGATCGGAAAAAAACGGAATGTCTTTCTAAAGCAAATGAATGTAGGATCGTCCAATTTGATCGTCCGAATAATTACTTTTTTCTTTGTTAGGAAAATGGCGGAAGAGGTCGCAGGAGGTTCTAGCAATAGCAGCAGCGGCGAAGCCAGCAGATTGCAGCTTCTGCAAGAGATGCGCCAACAAAACTTTGATAGCATACGATTCGCTTCTTATCGTACAGCTTGCAAGCTTAGATTTATTCAGAAGAAAGTTCACTGTAAGGATCACGTGCTCGGAACCTTATTAAGCTGTTATCGTGGCATCTATTCAGTCGATATCTTGATTCTTTTCTTACAGTGCACAACGTAGACATATGGAATGTGATCGAAGCGTTTCGAGAAAATGGCCTAAATACTCTAGAGCCGTCTAGTACGTTGGGAGTATCTAGGCTAGAAACTCTCCTGTCTTCCTTATTTCATGCGCTTAACAAGAGGGTGCCGGTGTCTCAACAAGCCAAAGTCGACGCTACCACGGCGCTGTTGATGAATTGGCTCTTGGCGGCGTATACCAGTGGGTACGTTCGAGAACGATATGTTTCGCTGCGTTATGATTCTCACACGGATCTCTTTTTCTTTTTTCTTTCTTTCTTTTTCCTTTTCTCTTCTTCTCTTCCCGCTTCTTTCTTTTTATACATTTCTTCCTCTTTCTCTCTTCCCCCTCTCTTTCTTCTTTTTTTTTCTTCTTTTCCAGGGAAAATAATAAGATATCCGTATTTTCGGTGAAGGTGGCATTGGCCACGTTGTGCGCTGGGAAGCTCATGGACAAGTTTCGATGTGAGTCGTCATTATTTTTCTCTCCTATTCTTAAAGACCAAAGGATGGCAATATTTGAGACGAATGTGACGTTCGAATCTCGTGTTCATGCAGATATATACTCGCAAATATCCGACGGTAACGGACACATGATACACTGGAGGTTCGCCGACTACTTGAAAGAGGTTTTGTCATTAACGGCAGCGGTCTACGAGTCACCGTCCTTTGGATATTCGGAGGGTCTCGCGAACACCATTTTCCCCCCTGTAAGTTTCTCCTTTCGTTTTTCATTCGAGGCAGTTCCTACCAATTCCTCCTCGTTTCATTTCCAGAATTCCAAAGTGACGGTCAATGATTTTCTGGATACGCTCATGTCCGATCCCGGGCCGCACTGTTTGATTTGGCTCCCGTTATATCACAGAATGGCGGCCGTTGAAACGGGTACGTATACCCGTATCGATCTATTATTATATCCATTATTCGATCCATTCGGTCTTTAAGCAAGTCTCGATCGTTTCAGTGGCTCATCCCATCATGTGCGACGCCTGTCACAAGGAGAATTTTACCGGTTTCCGATACAGATGTCAAAAGTGTCACTCTTATCAACTATGTCAGGACTGCTTTTGGCGTGGCAAAGTTTCCGGGACTCATAACAACGATCACGAAACCAGAGAGTACAGTAGTTTTGTACGTAGCAGCCTCGTTAGATTCTTTCCCGTTTATCTTCATTTATATTTTATATCTGTAGTTCGTTCGATCGACTCGGTTAATTAAGCCCTCACGTTCGCTCTAATTAACGATGATATTTCCGTCGACAGAAATCGCCGAGCAAACAAATCGGTCATTCTTTGCGCAAAAGCTTCAGATGCGTTCCCGAAAAGGGGAAAAACAACATACCTAGATTTCCCGAGCAGCCAGAAAAAACGTTGGACTTGTCGCACATAGTGTGAGTGTCTCTTGAGAAAAAAGATGGAATAGTATTTGGTCTAGAATATCTCGACGGTGGTATATAATGTTGCAATTGGTATGAATTCACTGCGTTGCAGCCCACCGTCGCCTTTACCATCTCACAACGGTTTTCCAGATCCAAGTTTCATGGCTCCCTTCGATTCCGGATCCATGGATAGCCGATCTACCTTGAGAAGGTAAGAACTGGGACGAGTCTCAGTTCCTTTATTCACTTTTATCTTTGCTTTCTACGAGACTTCGCATAAGAACGTCACGCTTTACTTACTTTTTTTTTACGTTCTTTTTTTTTCTTTTCTGGTATATCGTTCAGTATGGATAGTTCAAGACTGGACGACGAACATAAATTAATAGCACGATATGCACAAAGGTTGGCACAAGAAGCTAGGACCATGGTAAGTCGACTAACGCTTATTTACCTTTTCGAGTAGTACGTTCTTTCTTTCTTTTCTTCTTTATTTCTTTCTGTCCGTCCGTCTTTCTTTCTATTCTCATCCTCGAAACCTAATGTAACAAGCAAGTGTGTATTTTTAATAATCGATCGATTTTACGCAAAGTAATTTGAAGCACGAGAGAGATACGTTTCAGCGATAATTCGATTTAACAAATTCGATTAAAACTTTTCGCTGATTCATCATAATGTGTCAGAACTAATTTTGAACTCGTAACGACTTCGACAGCCACGTACTACGTCCAGAATGTCGCAAGCTGACCAAGCGGTAAGTACTGGCCGTTAAGAAATCTAATCGCATTACAAATGCTTTACTCTACGTTCCTTCCAAAGTTCAATTATTATCTTTTCTTTTCTCTTTTCTCTCGTATATAGGGTAGAACACCGTCGGACGCCAATTTGGCATCGTTGGACGCATCGAGAGCGCAACGTGAACTTATATCGCAGTTAGAAGCGAAGAATAAAGAAATAATGCGAGAAATTGCAAGGTTAAGGTATACCTGTGTCGTTTATCTTCCTTTATATCGAGCCTAAACCTCCAAGTCATCCCGTCGAACCATCCTAGAGTCACGCATGTTATAACGACGTTCAGTTCAGCTTGATGTCTCTTTGGTTGCATAGCAAAGCATATTAGAGGAGAGAATACGATCTATACTTTGTCAAATACGATACATCGATTGTATAAATATTCATTCGTCGAGACGAAAGAACTCGCGCTTTAGATTCACATGCGTATATATATTTTTCTTCGTACTCATAAATTATTTTAACGGTGAAAAAAGAAAAAAGAGATAGAAGGAAAAAAGAATCGATTCTCTTACTAAACTTTTTATCTTTTTATATTATAGGAGACAACAAGAGATAGAGGCGGCAGGATTGGAGAATCCTGCTCTCATGTCGGAGTTGAGAGCATTGAGACAGAGAAAGGATGAATTGGAGACTCATTTGGCCACTTTGCAAGATTCCAGGAGACAATTGATGGTTCAATTGGAAGGTCTTATGAAAATGTTAAAGGTATGTGGATCGATCGGATTGGGAAGAGAGCGTTGTTATTTAAAAAAATGTTTCCCCTAATTCTCAAAGCAATTCTTTAGACTACTTGTCAAAACTTTCTCGTAGAATCATCAGGCATCTCCTAGATCAACCCCAAACAGTTCGCCAAGGAGCACAAAATCTCCTCCGTTACCTCCTGGTACAGTGACAAGTAGTAGATCGGCACCAGCCACTCCAGGTGGAACGTTGTCAACGACTCCTCAACAGCAACAACCGCAACAGCAACAACAACAGCAGCAGCAGCAGCAACAACAACAACAACAACAACAACAGCAACAACAGCAACAACAACAACAACAACAACAGCAACAACAGCAGCAAAGCCAACAAAGTCAAATGTCGCAAAGCTACCAGAGTTCCGTACCAACGACATCGGTACCGAACATGTCGGGCAGTGCTATACTTGGAACAATACAGAATCCTATTCCAGATAGTCTTTCGTGTGTCGGAGGCGACGTAAGGTAGGGTGGCATGTACAAAACGTATGCTATAAACACACGGAAAACAAAACGAGAAACATTAAAAATCAACGATACGAGAAAGTATTATGAGAATGTGTTGGGGAAGCGAATAATTGGAAGAATAATCGGATCAAAATATTCTAGGCGCAACCTTGAAAGTTTAGCGAATAGAACAAATATTAAGATTTCCCGAACAATTCTTACATCTTTCTTCGTATATTTTCATTTTTTCTCTTTTCCTTTTTTCTCTCGTTTTTTCTTTTTTTTTTTTTCTTTCTTCAAGTACGTACAAATAAGTGTACACTTTCATCTCGGAGCTACTTTCGCGTAATGTTTACCGAAAGAAATCCATTTTTATCCTGTGCGTGTATGCGTGTGTGCGCGCGTGCGTGCGTGTGTATATATATATATATAATCTTTCTGTTGATTATTATTTACTACATGCCAATTGCTCTTAGATGTCTGATTTGTTTCGCCTGTGACTGTACATACGCAGTAATATGTACTTGATTTTATAAATTTTTTTCTTTTTTTTTTCTTTCGCCCCCTTCCGTACATGTAGTCGATTTTTTCCGTTACGTCGATCGTAGTTTGTACAAATATCTTGCACAGTGAATGAATCCCGAATATTGGCATCCGAATAATGCCTATAGCCAGGGATACGATAATGTAGCGAACAATTGAAAATATTTAAAGAGAAAATGATTTTTGCGATATGATAACGAGACATTTGGAATCTAGCTATATTTCGATATTCCGGCTATAAGCTTGTTAAAAGATGATAGGTACTTTTGTTGCATGTTAACGTTATCGATGATACCCGTTTCTATGAGCTTTCGATGAGCTAGTAACAAGCACAATTTTGTACTAGTCTCGCACACAAGTAAACGTTAGAAAATGTCTATGCACTCTGTCCATTTTAGCGATTTATCGTCGGAAGAAGAAAGAATCGCTTAGTGTCACCTATGCTTCTATTCCTTTCACAACGCTTTACGACCAACACTTTCATCATCCTACATTACGTTAGTCTTACTATAATAAAATATAGCATTCAAACGAAACGTTTGGATACGTAGGAAACTTTCTAATCGTAATAATTACGAAATTGTTTCGTCTTTCTCGTTTTATTTCAGTTAAATTGGTACGTACGCGTGTGCATACGCGTGTGCATACTCGTGTACATATTTACGCGTTATCGTGAATATACAATAGGGAAGAACAGACTAGTTGTCTTCGTTTATACCGACATTTCACGATTGTGTGCGTGTGTGTGTTTGTGTGTGCGAATAGGTTTATAAAGTAAAAGTCGAATCGAAAAAAAAAAAAGGAGGAAAAGAAGAAAAAAGATTTGTAGATTCGTATATTAAGCGACAATAAGGGCGTCTAAAGGATCGAGGAATGATAGATAAAGATCTAGCACATTTGGATAAATCAAATTTGTACATAGAGAGACGTAAGGACTCTAATGCATTGATATATATACATACGTAAATGAGATATGACTTTACTCGTTAGACAATTTAGTTGTAAGCACTATGATACTGCATGTACGCCAAGTTTCGTTATTTTTGCCCATTGTTTGACACGTTTGAACGATAAGAGCTTATGTGCCATTTCACTTATTACGAGTATATTTTCTCATGACTATGTCATGGGAGTAAAATTATTCTACAAAGATATTAGATTCGAAAGTTTGATTAATTATGCTTGTGCAAATAATCACGCAGCATGTTGCAATAGCCGTTGAATTTGTTGCTGTTTAAAGTGGCTTTGCGCAAAGAAAATAGAGATTTTCGATATCAGGTCTGCGTTCAGGACAAACAGCCTGCCAGGAAGCGGTTCCAGCAGTGCGAATAATAGTTTGGGCCGATCCTTACGGAACGATCTGTTGGTAGCCGCCGACAGTGTTACTAATGCCATGTCAACGTTGGTCAGGGAATTAAATTCAGGTATGTTTCAATGCAATGTAATGCAGACAATTGATAAAGACGAATGAAAAATCATTTTTTTGTAGTTTCAAATGGCACTTAAAATTCGATATGCAAAAGAGTCCGTTCAAAGTTCGATATCCATACAATGATGGATTTCTTCACACTTCGGAGAGAGAGCAATAGTTTTTTTTTTCTAGATTCTTTTTTTTTTCATCTTTTTCTTTCTCTTTCTTTATTCTTTTTTCTTTCACCCTTTTAATTCTCATCTCTTTATTACAATCGTTCTCTTTCACGCGTTTCTTTATCTATTTGCTTTCTCTTTTTGCCAATTTTTCAGAATAATCCTTTATGTACACGCATAATAACCACACGAAGACTCGTTAAAGATCTACGGCCGCTCGTCTTTCTTCAGCAGCATGAGTCTATCTTACAATTAGTATTATTAGAGAGACAGTAACGAGTACTGTTGGAAATGTTGAATTCGCTCTCTTTCTCTCCTTCCCTCTCTCTCTCTCTCTCTCTCTCTCTCTCTCTCTCTCTCTCTCTCTCTCTCTCTCTCGAAAATTGAAAAGAGTTTTGGATGATTACAGAAGAGCAGGTGAGCCAATTATAAAGCAACAAATTTTTTATTATAGTTCAGAAGCAACTTGGCGATTTAACGTTTTCTTCGATACGTCAAATGAAACGTATTATAAATAAATAGAGAAAAGATTCGTGGAATATTTGTTGTCGACACGACTGTTGTTTACGTTGTGTTATAAAAGAAAAGAAAGGAAAGAAAGGAGATAAATGTAACGGTTACTTTGTCATTCGTATATTTTTCAAATTATTATATATTCGTATTTGTTAATGAGTGTGTAAATATATACAGGCATGATGTTATATGGCATTTTTATGTATCACAAATGCTATACAGCATGTAAAATGCTACGTAGATTTTAATTTAAATAGAAACGAGTAAATAAATGAATAGACGTTCGGTTTCTTCATCGAAAGAAAATCGTGTAAGTATTACGACAAAGCCACTGTTCGATTCTCATTACTAACACGTTGCTACAACTTAGATTCTACTCTAGTTGAAATCTTTGGAAAACGTTAGAGCGATTAAGAGTATAAAGAAGAATAGCGACTTTTCTCTAAACTTCATATGGCAATTGATATATCAAGGATGTATATGAAATTAATTTGATGCTACGATTCATTTTAAATTCATTAAAAAAAAAAAATCAATTTCAATAGATGTACGTTTAGTAGCTCGAAGGAAGAGAGAAAAGCGTCAAGTTAATTAAGTTTGTATCATCTATCAATAACGCGTTGGATCTATCTCTTAGCGAATACCACGAAAATCAATTTTTACAGCAAATACAAAACCTTGCACTGGAATACCAATACACATACATATACATTCTGCTTTCTAAGTTTGAACATGGTTACATTATTTCTCATTGATGTAAATACTACTCTGACCGCTCTCTCTCTCTCTCTCTCTCTCTCTCTCTCTCTCTCTCTCTCTCTCTCTTCTCTTCTCTTCTCTGTATACTTGCCTGTTAGTTAATATTTACTTTATTTCTTTCTAACTTAGAATAGATTTTAGAAAACATTAGTCTAGTCGTAGCACAGACTACACTACACGCAAGACTATTAAAGAGATATAAAATCGTAAAACGAAATGTACGATATGTGGATATATTCTTTTTCAAATACATCTCTTTTCGTTTTTCTTTTTTTTTTTTTTCTTTCCTTTTCATATCGATTCATCGCAGAGTACAGAGTCACGCGATTACGAGAATTTTGTTTACGCATAGAGAGGAGATAAACTTTAGTTCTATTTTGATAACAACTGGACTGACGGTAGACGTAAAAAAAAAAAAAAAAAAAAAAAAAAAAGAAAAGAAAATATATATACTTAAACGTGGACTCGAGCGACAGTCGGACGTGCTAAAAATATACAAAATAACACTCTAGACGTGTTGTGGAATGTGTGTGATGCACCCCCTGTGAATGTGTCCTGGTGGCTTGCAGACTCAGACCAGGAGGACCATTCTCACAACTCGGGACGTTTTCTCAGAAAACCGCTGGGTAAGTTGTTTACGCGTTGAGAGAACTAGCAGATCGTGTATACATACGTGTTTTTGTTTCGAGCGTTACGACCTTCCGTTTGATCTCGCATTTCTATCGTATTTCTTTTCGCAATCAGTATCTCGAGAGACGTAGCGGAGCTCGTACATACACGATATCATTTTCTCGTCCTCTTATCGAATAGTATCGAAATCGAGACAAAGTATTACGAATAAGATACTCCTTGTAAAAAAGAAAACATTCGTTTGATTCGCAACGTGACTGTACAAAATGTCAGTCGGCAAGACGAATATTTTTATCGTTTCGACGTTTCAACGTCAGATTCGACGAATCGTGTTAACGACAACGATTGTGATTTTTGATAGCTAAACGAGCGATAAAAATGATTCACGCAAGAGCACTTTTTAACGTTCAATGAGATTGATGATACGTAGACATTTTGATTTGGTAGGGAATTAAATTATTTTAAAATGGACGGAATTGTTTGCAGATTTCGAGGCAGGTGAAGACGGCGACGACAGCAGCGGCGGTGGTAATTCTTGGCGCGAGGAACTTCAACGTCGTTATCAACAGGAGAACGATTTTCTGGCCGAATTGAGAGCGAGGAACGTCAATATGTCGCAAACCGAACGCACTCCGGCCGCTTCGTCGAACGAACAGGAACAGGATAGGGGTGACAGAGAGGAGGCGGAAGGTGGAAAGGAGGATGAAAATGAGACGGATTGGTCGGAGGCTGTGAAAAGATGGGTAAACCGATAAATTAGAAAATTACGAATAGGGTCGCGAGAGTGAGGGAGAGAAAAGTAAAATTTTACGTTATACCGAGATTTAGGTAAGATCGAACAAAAGATCTCGGCTCCGCAGTTGTACGAGGACAATTTCGATTACGAAATGCCTCTCGAGAAAGGAGAATTCTCGATCGTAGAGTTTGATATCGATCGATCCGCGGTAGGTTCTTCGTACGACGTTGTCTCTCCTTATTTTCCCATTTTCGCACTCTTTCCATTAAATTCGACAAAATATAGGAAGATCAGTCGTCGCGACGGTCGAACGAGCGAGATCGCACAAAGTCGCGGATGCGTAATTATTCTGCCGAGAACTTTGAAGCTCCTTTGACTCGTCTTTTTTTTTTCCAAGCAAGGTTGCGTTCGCGTCTACGTAAGAGTACGCGCGGAAAGTCCATGTATCGTCGAAGGTGATATGTATCCGTCGCCTTGACGCGAAGAAAGGAGAAGCGGACGAAGAGGAAGAATAATATAATAGGTGAAATCTTTTATAAAATCCGTAAAAGCGACAGCAACGAGAAGCGATCGAGACTTACGATGTCTAGGGGAGTGTGTAATTTTTTTATACCTTCGTACCGGTTCAAATTTCACGATATACATAGAAATTGAAAAACTCGAACTCGTCGAGTACACGTTAAAAGCTTCGCTATAATATTTCAAGATATATTCAAGATAGATAACGTAAAAGTTAGAGAAAGGTCAAAATTCACATACCCTGTACCATTGCGATTCGTTCGCTTCTTTATCGAGGACGAATATGACGCCTCGGAGCTGTGCGACTCGTAAATCATTTGCCAAAGAGCGAAGAATCTTTTGCGAACGTATCGGATTCGGGTCGTTAGTTCCTACGAAGCGAGAACTAACGATTGGGGATTATTCTCCCGTATAGGGCAAGGCATTCTTCTCAGAATTCGCTCGAGCGTTCTTTCTTTTTCTTTTCTTTCCTTCTTCTTTTTCTCTTCGCGTTTCGCGCTCGTACACGCTCGCAAAGATCTAATTTATGATCCAACGGCTCTGAGGTATGATACCAAATCGTTAGGATTACGTATCGTATGTACATAGAAGAAAGTTTTTTACCGAGGTATTCGCAAAGTATTCGATTAATCTTTATCGTTTTATCGACGGATCGAATTGTAAACGTGTTTTGGTATTTGCCGATTAAAAGCTTGGACGGCCAAAGCAGAAACAGATCGCGACAGATCGTTGAAAGGAAAGCTTTTCTCTTTGCGTTTACTTGTACTTACTTCGAACTAACGCGGCTGGCTTGCGTCTACTTTGCGTGCAGCAGTCGAACTCGCAACATTTCCTGTCCGTCGAGATTCAGCTGGACGATCCAAAGGGAACGACGTCTTTTTGAGAAGTTTCCAACGAGTAGAAAGTCTGCTGCGCGCTGCGCATTTCGTCGACGTCGAGACAGAGTACTACAGACAGAGACACACATACGTATGAATACGTACATACGTACGTATTCGTCGGCACGTTAAATTTCTATATCATTATAATAATTTACCGATTGCTAAATTATATCGCGCTGATGCGCGTATGCACGTACGCGCATACGTTCGCGTGCTCCGTTGTAATGCGTACACCCAATATGTATAATGCGTATACGTGCAAAGATACTTGGTGCAAACTCGCGTATATGCGTGTGCGCATCATTTCCTATACTTGTTCGTCTATACGAATATGTACGGAGAAAAGAGCGAGCGGCGGTAGAGGGAGGGAGAGAAACTATGTAGCGACTGCATAATTCTATTGAATAAAAAATGAAGCGATAGCCGATAGTCGGAATAAGATCGATGTTTCATAGCCCACTGCGTTTTTGGCATCGAAGCCTCTACTATCGACGATGATACGCTTGAAAGAAGAAAACGTTTTGGCGAAAGGTAAAGAAACCTTTTTTACCAAACCTTTTTCCAATTCCTTTATTCGTAGCGTTTCGTCGGATATATCCGTTCGGTCGATCCATCCTTAATCGTCCATTCCAGTTCGCTCTAAGGAGATAAAGAAACGCCAAGAGTTGTATTTTTTTCGAGAAAACTTGGCGCTCCACGACATCTGCTCGACGAAATTAAACGTGTGCAAGTTGGTGATAATCGGTCAGCAGCCAGACGTTATATCTTTGAACGTTCTCTCGAAACTCGTGTATTTGCAAGAATTATGGCTGATCGAGTGCAAGCTAAAGGTGCGTTACGCTTTCCCATTCCCCCTTCTTCCTTATATCATCGTACACAAGCGACACCACCTTTTGTTTCTTCTTTCCTTCTCGTTTCTTTTTTCAGGACATATCCTCTTTGAAAGAATGCACGAAACTGGAAAAGCTTTACGTTTATTCCAACGAAATCGAACAAATTCCAAATCTGTCAAGGATCCCACGATTGGCTATTCTCTCTTTGTCGGGAAACAACATCGATCGTTTAACGGTATCAAGAGATATTTTCCATTTTTGTTTGCCGTCGATCGATATTAAATCGCGTTTCCTATCGAAACGATCCTGATCCAATTTGCGACGTTCACGTGCGCGCGAACTCGACGACAGAATATCGGAAAGTTGGAGTACTTGAGAGAACTCAATTTGGCCGATAACAAGTTGAAAAGATTGCCGAACGTATTCACGAAAAATTGCAACTTGAAGTACGTCAACCTGGCGGGTAATCGGCTGTATCGTATAAAGGTACCGTTTCCCCTCGCAGAGGGACAGGCGTACACTCTCGTCCCTCTCGCGAGCTTGATATTATTTCAGGACGTAAAGAGTTTGCGGCCGTTGGAAAAGTTGGAGTCGGTAGTTTTTAGCGATCCGCTTTACGGCGACTGTCCGATCGTACGACTTTGCAATTATCGCTCTTACGTAGTGTATTGGCTTAACCGAGTCAACAGGCTCGATCACTATCCGGTACAGGACGCGGAAAGGCATTGGATCGATTCTTTTTTCAAGTATGCTCGCCTTTATCATTTTCCTAATAAACTTACTCGAGACACCAAGCTGAAAGTATTATTATACAAGGAAGAAGATGACGCGTTGCAAGGTCTTGCTGCACAATAACATAAACATTTATTTCAAGTCGTTGAAGGACATGTACGAGAAATTTCAGGAAAAGGAGAAACGCCTTAAGAAGCTACTCCACGAGGTCGGAACGTTGAGATTGCAGGTGAGATCGCGTGAGGAGCGTACGACGTAGTCGTCGCCGTAGTACGATCGTCGCCTGTTCACGATCTACCGTCTTTACGCAGCCTAAGAGCTCCCAAGTTACGCCGGAGGAGACTGGTAAAGATTTGATCGCGTTGGAAGGACGAGCGTTGTCGCTCGTCGAATATCAGGACAAAAGATTGAAGGAGAGAGAAGAGATGGCCTCTCTGTGTTTTCAAGTAATAGCGAGGCGTTGCCCGCGTTGCGTTCAACATTAATCATTTTCGTTAGATCACCTGTCGACAGTTAAAGTTGCACATGCGCCACTGCGGTAACGTATATCTGCGAGAATATAATAACAACGGCGAAGGTTTAATGAAAATTTGTCAGACGACCCTGGAGAAATCGTTGTGTCCTATCGCGAACGAGTAAGACGCAAGGTTTCAATTTCGATAGATCGATGTACTTTCTACTAACGACGTTCTCGACGTTTCTCGACGACAGTGTCACGGGTATAACGGGGATACTCTTGTATCGAGTTACGGAGGTGTTTCACAAGGAGATCAGCGAGTATCGTATTTGGAACTATCAAATGGAGGATTTATGCAAAAACGAGAAATGTTCGAGGCTATTGGCCATTGTGCCAGGAGTACGGAGCATTCGGGAATGGCCGATGAGCGTGCTCAAGGGCGGATTTTATAATCAAGTAACGACCCGACGTAGACCGATTATTTTGAGAACGGCCTTACCATGCTCCTTTTCTCTCGTTTCCCGCCCTTTCTTTTTCTTTCCTTCCTTACAGAAGAGAATACGTCTAACGAATTGCTCGGCCATTGCCGATCCTAAATTTCACGAGAACATTTCGAAGCGAGAGAAGGATCCGCCGGATCCCTGCGAGAAACGAAGAGTTTCTATCCTTTTACGCGTACCGTTTCATCGTTGTACCGTGACGTAAGTAGTATCGCATTTCTCGAGACGACTTGAAAACGACTCTTGCATCTGAAATCGACGTACGCGGTTAAGGGAACGATACACCGACGGATTCCATCGATCGAAGGCGAGACAACGCGAAACCGTTCACCGACCGTGCCAAGTGTACGTCTTAACGAGAGCGAACCTGTCGGATGCGATATTCGTGGCCGAATACGAGTATGTATTCGAGGTATTGAAATATCTATCTTTGCGTATGTACATCGTACGTGTGTGTGTGTGTGTGTGTGTATACACGTATGTATCGGCCGTAACGAAGAACTGAAACGTCTCGTCCCCCCTCGTCCTATAGAACGATCCGATCGAGGAGAACGATAGGAGGGAAGAGATGCAAGGGACGACGCACTCAGCGGCCTCGTCGTTCGAACGTTTAACCAAACGCAAGATCTCCTTGTGCCTCAGAATCGACGAGGAGAAGCTTCTGACCTTGAGGAAAATAAGTTTAGCCGGACAAGGTATAAAGGGCCTGCTGGAGGATTCGATCGAATTGCCAAACTTGAGGGAGCTCGACTTGTCCTACAATCGTCTCGACGAATTTCCAAATTGGCGAATGATCGCCCACGTTAAGAAAATGAACGTAAGCTTCAACGACATACGGTCGATCAAGATGAAGGAAAAATTGTCTGCGCTGGAGGAACTCGACATTTCGTGGAATTCCTTGACAAAGTGCAGAAAGAGTCTCGAAACTTTGAAAACGTTCGCCCCGAGCCTAAAGACGCTGAACCTCGAAAGAAATCCTTTTTCCGATATCGTCCAACGCGACAAGATCGTTCTATTGACCGGCATATACTTTCCAAGTAGGACCGAAGTTCGTAACCTTGGCTTATTGGATCCGAAGGTGTTCGGTCTGAAGGTGGCTCGCAATGCCTTGGCGGAGCTTTACGATCGACACCCGACCATTTCCATATCCCACTCCCCGATCGGCCGGGTGCACTTGAAGAAGCCGTCGGTGCATTTGGTACGATTGCATTTGATCGACAATTGCATCACCGATCTCGACGGTCTCACGCAGGAGCACTTCCCGAAATTGAAGTATCTCGATCTTACCAACAATCTGATAACGTCCTTGCGACCGATGGGCTCGTACAACACCATAATCGAGTTTTATTGCGCCCACAACGATATTAGAAGGCTGCAGGAAATCGAGAATCTTAAAAGCTGGCAAAAATTACAAGTCGTCGATCTCAGCTACAATCCGGACGAATCAGCGATTTCTTACAAAAACTTTCTAATATTTCATTTGGTCGATCTGAAGGTAGCTTTCTGTTACGACTCGTTTACATTTTACATCGCCCCGCGTTACTTCGTTGCGCCATATACGCATCTCGTTTATTATCGGCGGCAGTATGTTTCCGGACAATGGGTGGAAAAGTCGAGTATAGCGGAAGCGAGAAACGTCCTTGGAAATATATTGGATCAGACGATGTTGCTGACGATGAACCTTGCCCCGAAATTGACGAACGTCAGACAATTGGACGTCGTCAGATGTTCCATCAGAAAGGTCGCTTTCAACGTTAGAAAAATGTTGGAATCGGCGATAGGTATTTGAAAATATTTTCCATCGTTCTTTTTCAGATAAATCTACCGTCGAATCTGTTACCTCATTTGGAGAGTTTAGACCTGAGTAGAAATCATATAATCTCACTCGAGAATCTAAATGCCCTACCGAAACTAAAAACTTTACGTATGAGCTACAATCGTTTGGAGACCCTCCACCTTGACAGATCGAACGAATCCGATGGCTTTCCAAATTTGTCCACCTTGTACTTGGATCATAATCGTATCGGCTCGGTAACCTTGACCGA
The DNA here is from genome assembly GCF_014466175.1 of Vespula pensylvanica. Taxonomy (NCBI): domain Eukaryota; kingdom Metazoa; phylum Arthropoda; class Insecta; order Hymenoptera; family Vespidae; genus Vespula; species Vespula pensylvanica. The sequence goes on along the minus strand of NC_057699.1, from coordinate 4,822,214 downwards.
CGATAGCCACATATTTCCAACGTTGAAGCATCTCTTTTTGCATCACAATAGATTAGCGAACGTATACGGTATACGCTTCCTCTACATTTACTCTCTCGTTATAGTATTATATCGAAAATCGATTGTTGCGCCTTGACGATTCGTCCATTCCTTTTTCAAGGTTTACGACAGAATTCCACTCTGGAAATTCTGATAATAGATCACAACGAAATAGAGACGATGGACGTCGATTCTTTCCACGAGAATAATAACATCGCCTGCCTGTCGATCGAGAGCAACAAGATCCAAGATCTACGCTTCGTCAAAAGATTGCAGTCTTTGAGGAAGCTTCACGTAGCCGACAATCTCATAGCCGTAAGCCATAGAAACCCGCGCTTATTATTTATATTATATCGTAGAGCTAACGTTCTTGCACTCGCTAGATCTCGATCGATCATTTTCAGAACGAAAACGAGCTCGACAATTTAACGTTGTTGACGAACTTGGAAGAGTTGACTCTCTTGGGCAATCCGCTCTCGGAAACGGTGAATTATTATAAATTCGCTTTACGTAGTTTGGCCAAAATAAAGAGTATCGACGGATATAGCTTGTCGAATAAAACTTGCGGCTGCAACGATCTTTCCGTCTACAAATGCGTGCAAGTGCACTCAGAAAATTGATCGTTATCGTTTTAAAACTCTCCGATGATATGTTTATTGATATTAATGTCGAACAAATATACACGATGAAAATTCGTCTTTCATTTATTCGCGTAGCGAAACGTTTACAAATGTTCCACAAAAATCATAGATCGTGATCTATGACGCGTCGACGTGTTACCGACGCGTCAACAAAAAAAATCTTTATCGACCGAGTTTACGATTAGAAGCTTGGAACACGTTCGGTCTCTCACGATACGCGTCTATGGTACGGTGTTTTTGTTTCTAATACGCCGCCGCCGCCGCCGCCGCCGTTGTCGTCAGACGCAAGGAAACTGTTTCAAGATTCGAATAATTAATTTATAAGGTAATTAATCGAACGAAAAATCTAAACTTTCTTTGTTTTTCTTTTTTATCCCATTTTACTATCCATTAATCATTGATTTTGCCGAATACGTAGATCGATAATTTACGAATGTACGACAGAATTGAGGTTACCAGGAATTGGTAACGATGCGAATCGATTCTTCTTGGAACGGAGCTATTTAATGTGTGCGTGTGCGTATATTTTGTCACGTGTTGTATCCCTTTTCTTTTCTCAAGATAAACACCGACCGTAAAGATGTATTTGACAAGTTGCGTTAGGCGTAATTTGTTAATTAATCTCTTTGTGCACTTGTCATTTTTCTACCATGCAACAGGTAGCTATTATCTTATATACGTTATACTAGGTTACGAATATACATATATATATATATATACACACATATCGAACAAACTCGAGATCAATTCTTTTAGGGCAAGACAGCAACGTAAATAAAAATAGTAAGAATAATAATAATAATGTAATATCGCAAGATAAGAAACTTTCTCCGATAAGCGACATGGAATTACAACGAATAACAGAGGAGTTATTTCAAAGAGATTCTTGTTGCATCTACAAAAATATAACCGTGAGTTACCAAGGATGGATAAAAGGAGATAATATAACTGATAATGCTCCAAAACCGTAGGATATCTAAAAATTTATTACTTTTCTCATTGAACTTAATTTATGGCCAGACGCTTTTTCTACTTTTGACTTTTATATTTTATCTACAGATTATTGAAAGTTTCATCAAACGTTTCCTCACACCCGACAATAAAAAAGTTGAGCAATCTCTTTGATAACTATGAATTAGATATACGTCAAACGGAAGTTGTGACCAGACAAGAAAGCAAGGAGGAAGATGAATTTATTGATGCGCTTGTATCGTCCGACGTAACAACGGCAGTTATGAATTTTCTTGCTACGAAAGGATACTTTGCAATGAATCCGCAAACTTATAAGACCGTACTAAAATCTATTTGGTTTCATCTTTACTCACGAATCAAAGGGTCGATCGGTAGTTCAGGATTTGAGCATGTATTTCTAGTAGAGAAAAAAAAGGATAACAGTATCGTCGGCCTACATAATTGGATCTTTTTTGCGAAGCAAGAATCGTTAAATAATCTCAATTACCTCGGTTATGGGCGCAAAGTTCTTTTTGATAACGTCAGTTATTCTTGAAATGAAAACCTTTTTCGAATTTAACTATGATTGCCAATAAAGACACATTTTCTTTTCAGAAAGCTGCACTCGCAAAACTACATTTCAATTATAAAGAGCAATATAAAGCGTCGACGATGTTCATTGGAACGTTACCAGAATTAGACGTGGCAATTTATACGCTATGTTTCTATGCCAGACCAAACGCAAAATGTAGAGTATCTTTTGCAGGGCATAAGTTTAATGTCCAAACGTATACATGGCAACGAGATAATCAAAATTTCGTTGGAGCAGCATTTCCTCTCGTTTAACGACGATATATAAGAAAAATATATGTTCTTCGATATTATCATTGATAGAGATATTATTTTGCTTTTACATAAGACACACGCGCGCGCGCATATCATGCACATACACGCACACGTGACGCATGCATGAACGTACGTACGTGAACGCGATGGAAACGTAACGGAGCGCGCATGCGCATCCGTCTCCATTGCCAGAATATTCTTTAATTTACTAGTTACAACGACCAAGAGTGAAAAATACAATTATAAAAAAATGACGAATAAAGAATACTATTACGATTAATCACGAACGTGTGCAAGAGAGTATTACGTTAAATCGATAACGTCCCGTTTGTGATGTTTCATTTTACTTGGTTTTTCTCTTCCGACTCTTACATCTTTTTCTTTAGGTGCTTTTGAGACCGCATTTGTACTTGTATCAGCTTGTTTACATTTATGTAATACACTTTCAATGCTATTATTAAGATGCATATCGTCCTTATCATTGGTTTTTTCGTGCATTCTAGACGATCTAGTTTTCTTCAAGACTATGGAAATATCACTCTCCGTGCTCTTTAATTTGGAATCGTTTTCCGAGCTTTCATCGTCCAACGTTTCTACGAGCGAAGGAGGCGCATCGTTCCGTTCCACGTTACTCTTCGATACGATCTGCTTAGGAAATGTAAAGAATTTAACGTTAGACGAACGAACGATGAAAATAACAATTGTAAATAACGTTCTCTTATCTCGTCGACGTACGTGTTCTTTGTTACGCGTTGTCGCGGAAGAACTCGTATGCGTCCTCTTCCTAGCAACCGATCTTTTCGACGCAGCACCCGCCGACGAGCATTCCTGCGTTACTTCGTCTCTTCCTTTGACGTTTTGCGGTATCCCCGTGACTACGTGATTGGAACTTTCCGCGATACCAAGAATCTTTTCGAGTTCGTTGACTCTCGCTTGTAACGCCAGTTTTTCGTTTTTGTAATACGTAAACTCTTGGAGCAGTCTGAAAGGAGTAAAGCGAAAAGGTTTGGAGGTATTTAGAGAGATATTTAGAGAGATATTTAGAGAGATATTTAGAGGATATTTAGAGGAGACCTGCACGTCGATACCTGTTATCGGAATAGCACCGTGGAAGCCCATCGGACGTCATAGTCAACCTGGCGTGTTCGTCTTGAAGATTCTTGACTTTGATCTTTAAATATTTGATCTTTTTCAAATTAGATATAGTTTCTCTAAGGTAAGAAATAAGTGTAATGAGAAGATAGGAGAGAGATTTCTGGGAAATGACGCGAATCTTTAGCAACGCTTACTTTTTCATGACGGATATGTAAGTTAGAAGAGTGGCAGGATCTTTATCCCTTCCGACTATATCTTTGACGTCTCCCATCGGCGCGTCCAGCAACATTTGTATGCTAGAAGAAAACGGATAACGTGAGAACGGACGAAACGAAGGAGCTGGTCGATCGTCGGGACAGGAGAAAGGCGAAAAGTCGATAAAGTTTGTTACTTTCTCAGTTCTTCGAGCTTTCTCTTCAATTGCGCAATTTCCTTCTTGGCGCTTTCGTATTCCAAGAGTTGTTCTTTGAAATATTTGATCTGTTCCTTCAGCGCGTATATAGCGGAGTTTTTCTCGTTGGTTTCGCTCTCCAATTTCCTTACCTCCCTTCTCAGGCCCGCGTTTTGTTTCTCCAGGGTACTATTTTTGGACATGAAATAATTGATATCCTTTTCTTTCAACAGAATTTGAAACTTGAGGCTCGCAAGTTTATCTTGCGTGTGAGGATCACTCTCGACGGTGGTTTCGTTCGACACAGTCACGTACAATCTGTGAATACGACTGTGCGTTACTTTTTCCCTGCATTGCGGACAAGTTTTCGACCTACGTAGTAAAACGGGGAAAATGAGCGAGAGAATCGTTTCGGGCCGGAGTTCGAATTTATACGTTCCAGAGGAGTAGCCGCTTACCTCTCGAGCCACTGGGTGAGGCAGTCGAAGTGAAAGACGTGGCCGCATCGCGTATAGAAAATATCGTCGGGTTTTGTAAGTAAGTCGCTGCATATGACACAAAGGATATTCATTTTTTACGAGATAGTTCTTTTGGACGGGATCGCGGGCGTGCGAAGGCTTGGGAGTCGACTTTTCTATTATCCGAAACGTTTCATAACCTAGCTCGTTCTTCGCGGCCAAACGTTGCTTCGCGACGGACGATCGCACGACGGTCCTCAGTTGGGAGCAGCGAGAAAGGTTATGGCTTTGGTACGTCGACGAAACGTCGTTACTGCGACGATCATATTTGAAACGACGTAACGGGGAAAAGTCGATCCTAATCGAGTGCCGATCGAGCGTTAAACATGGATATATTCGTCCTTGCTTCTCCTCGGATTATAGCGAATGAAATATCTCGCGCGTGACGGGCGCCCGTTGGAAGAAAGAAAAAGGAAGAAGAAAACTGGACGGTGAGGAAGGAAAGACGGCGGCGAGCGATACTTTGGGCGCGATATCGGCTACGATCGTCGAGCTCTTTCGAAATTTCCCGCTGATTCTCCAATCGCCAACTTCAAGATCGTTCGAAGGACGCGAGATAGCGAGTGAATTTGACAGGACAAAGAAAGGGGAGAGTCGAGGTATCGCGTTTAAATAGACGCGTCTAACGTACGATAAGATTCGAGAGGCGAAAGTCGTAATACGTCGTAATTCGTCGTGAAAAATGACGGAAGCGAACGAGGAGGGGTTTGTACCTCGCTAGGTAAGAGAGATCTTACGCGTTTGGGATCTCTCGCGCGGTATCGAAAAGGCGACTTTTTCTTCCCGCGCGGTTGTCCGAGAATAAGAGAGAGAGAGAGAGAGAGAGAGAGAGGACAATGGACGCAGGACCAATCGCGCGTCCCGGTGTCGAAAAAGGAAAAACAGGCCTGCCGGCCGATTGGTCGAGCGTAACACCTGTCGTTCGGGCTCTCGGCGAATCGAAGGGGTAAGCTCGCGGCCCTTAGCCTTTCTAGGGAATCCGAAAAGATGCGTGCGAGATCGTTGGGAGAGACGGGATTGGCCAACCTGTCGAGAGACGTGGAATCGATTGGGACGGATTTCGGTCGCCTCGAAACTTCGGGAAGAAAGAAGAAGCGACAGTGTTACCTTCTACTCGAGGAAGGTACGTCTCTCCCGTGAAAACGGTGTCGAATCGTTTGAGCGTGCTATAGACGCGCGAGTAAAGGAATCGAGGTCGGCGACGAAGGGCAGCGACGACGGCGACGACGGCGACGACGACGGCGACGACGACGACGACGACGACGAATCGTTTCGGCGCGGCGCGGTAACGGTAAGAAGAAATCGTTCGTTCTTTTACGAGTTAGCTCATAGGTGCGTATATCTTTTCCTCTTTGCCTGCGTTGGATCGCGCGAACGACGTATGTAGACGTCGTCGTCGACGACGGCGATACCGGCCAAGTTTTAGGGTACTTGCTCGCTGCGACGTTTTACGTCGCGTTTCGTCCCCTCTTTCCTCGTACGCGAGCCTGCCTGAAAGAATAATAATAATGTAATAATAATAATAATAATAATAAGAAGAAGAAGAAGAAGAAGAAGAAGAAGACCTCTCGATGTTCGCGACCGAGCTCGCTTTTCGCATTTCCACGTAAAAGTATCAATATCCTTTTTCGTATTTCGCGCGACGGACGACGGGTCGCGACATCGAGGTACGTCGCACGTAACCTTGGATTTCTGATCGATATCTCGCCCGTTACGTTGATATTACGCGTTGCTGGTAATAATACCGATTATCGCGCGTACCGCTCGTTCGGCGATAAGAATCGTTACTTGCGAATTAAACGCGCATAGAAAACGTTCGCGCGAGGGAAGCGTGTCCGACACGGGCGAGGGAGTATCCAGCGAAGCGTCGCCGAAGGAAAAAGACGTCGTTGGAAACGTCGTCGAAATCGTATCGCGTTTGATTTCGCGCTCGCTCTCGCCCTCGTCGACGCGCCACCGACGCCGGCCGAGCTCGGGCGAGAGCTTCCGAACGTAAACGCGATGGACGAAAGCGCGTCGTAGAGCGGACGAGAGAAATACCCTCGGTCTATGAACTCTCCCGACTATCCTCGACGAACGGACGCGGCGCGCGAAAAGTAAGAAATCGATGCGCTTTTCCACCCTCCTCCTCCTCTTCTCCGGGCTTTTCGTTCGCAAGGTGCTCTTCAACGACGAAAACTACGCGTCGCGTTACGTTCGGCACGTCGTGCACGACGTTAGCCACCGTAGATTCGATGAATTCAGTTTGCCTTGTTATTTATACGGAACTAGTTCCCGAGAGGAGGAAAACGAGGTCGAAAGTCGACACATTTCTCTCGGCGGAGCGCTCCATCGACGGAACGAGGAGAAAGAAGGATCGTTGGGGAGTATCGCGCGTCGTCGCGCGTCGTCGCGCGTCGCGAATCCAGGAGGAGAGATCGATCGCACGCGCGAACCGGGGGAATGCACGTTTTATGTTTTTCAGAACGGCGCTCTCGGGACGGGCAAGGGACGAGGCAAGAGGCGGAGCGAGGAAAGAGCAAGAGGCGGCCGAGCGTGACACCGCGTGCGCGACGCGTGCTGATCTTCCTCGGCGTTTGATCGCGCCTGATTAATTAACGGCGATATCACGTGATCGAGAGCTGACAATAACACTCGCTTCCTCTTTCCTCCGGATCATTATCGCGCTTCGTCGTTGGAATTTTTATTACGCCTTCGTCTCTCTCTTTCTCTCTCTCTCGTTCTCTCTATTTTTTTTTCTTTGTATCGCGTCGTCGGAATATCAATCGAGCAGATCCCTTTGATTTATTATTTAACGTACGAACGTTATATTACCTAGGAGCGCGCATTACGAACCATTAGAAACAAGTGCATATCTGCGTAAACCATTTGTTTGCGCTCGTAAGCGATAGCGACGCGCCGCGATCGCTCGCGTACGAGTCGAAGATAAAAGTAGATCAACTAGAGTTTGGTTCTCCTCTTCTATTTGTCGTCAAACAACGCTCCTCTTTAAGCATATATGCCATGTGCAGGGTATAGTCATCCTTGGAACGAACTTTGACTCGAGCCAGTTTCATTTTCCAAGAAAGTAGCGATCTCGAACGGATAATCGGATTCTGATTCTATGACGACGACCCCGTGGCGTTCGAGCTAGATTCGATAGCCGCCGTCGTTTTCGCTGGGTTTTCGAAGAGACAAAGAGAGAGAAAGAGATCGATTCTCGTCTTGGACTCTGGAATCCTCGACGTCTCGGCCACGTTTATTATTGACGTCAATGATTATCAGTAAATTTGAAGAAAGAAATCGGGGGGAGAGAGAGAGAGAGAGAGAGGGAGGAAACGAGCGCAAGTAGAAAAAATCGACCTTTCCACGGGGGTACGATGGAACGAACGTAACGATACCTACTGAAATTTCAGGACAAAGTTGAAAGTTCAGGTGTGTCCACCGAACTGAACGATAACGTACCAGATAAGGACGAGTACGTTGATTTATCGTGCCTAGTTCTCGTCGAATCTTTTTAGTCGCTCTCGTTTTTCTCATCTACGTTGCTTCGTCTACTCATCTACGACTTTGTTCTCTCCGATTTTCTTCTTCTCGCACGTGCCCACCATCGTTCGTTTCGATAACAAGCCTACGTATCCATCTCTTTTTCGCGTTGCGTACGATTTCGAAAGAAACTCGTATCCCTTCGTAGGAACCAAAAAAAGAATCGGAAATATCGTCTTCATCGTCGATGTAATTATCAACGACGAGAGAGAAAGAGAGAGAGAAAGAGAGCGTGCGGGAAAGATGAAAAACACGAGGAGGAACGTGCTTCTCGAGAATGAATCGCGATAGAGAGAGAGATAACCCTACGTTTCTCGGTGGTAGCGAGTTTCTTTTCGATGAAACGCGAAGCGGCGGTGGGGCGAGGAGGGTACTTTCTCGTGTTTACGGTGGAGGAAGCTGAGCGACGCCGAGCGGCGGTCGAGAGGTCGCGGCCCCGTCATTGATATCGTCCTAGGAAGAACGTACTTTGGACCAATTCGCGAAAACAAATAAACCACGTCGGCCTTTGCTTCGGTACCGCTTCGATGAGGCATCGCGGTTGAATGCTTTTTTTCTTCGCACCCACCTCTCCCCCTCTCTCTGCTACCCCTCACCCCCACCCACCCCCTACCACCGTTAAGCGCCCGATCGATCGCAAACGCAACCCCAAGACACTTTTCTCATTTTTCACGTTCGTCGTCGGATTCTCCTATCGCTCTCGCTCTCCGCTCGTTCCCTATCACTTTTTCCATCGCGAGATACTCAAAGAAGCTGACCGATCATAGCACTTTAGCCTGCTGATCAACGGCAACGCGACATCGGCAAGAGCAACGACAACAACAGCGGCGTCAACGCCAACAGCAGCGGCAGCAGCAGCACCATCACCCACCAGCAGCAGCAGCAGCAGCAGCAGCAGCAGCAGCAGCAGCGGCGGCGGTGGCGGCGGCGGCAGCGGCAGCGGCGGTGGTGGCGGCGGAGGAGGCACTTTGGGAGAAAATAAAAAGAGGGGAATAGAGATTATATAGAGAAAGAGAGAGAGAGAGAGAGAGAGAGAGAGAGAGAGAGAGAGAGACGTCCTTCGCATCGGTGCACCTCAACCGAAGTTGCGTCGCCTCGTGTATATATATACACGCTTACGCGGATATACGTAGACACTAGTGCAAAGAATAGACGAGGAGAAGTGTGCGCGATCTCGCGCAAAAAAGAAACGAGCGGACACGTGACAAAGGAGATCGCGGAAACGCGCGTATACGCGACACCTTGCTCTTTTAGCCGCATACGCGAGTGAAGCTTTACGACGCGAGTTTAAGCGCGCTCTTTTTCTCTTCTTTTTTTCTTTCTTTTTTTCTCCTTTTTTCCTTTTTTTCTTCCCACGTATACCAAGGGAAATTTGTCCTCTTCCCTGTACCACCTTTCTTCGGCTTTACGTTCGTTTTCTTTGATCTTTGAAAAAGCCACCGCGATGTCAAAAATATCGACGACGCAAAAGAATATGCTCGACGGCATGTTCACAGAAACGGGAAGCTTCACCTCCAACGGAAGCATGATCGTTGTGAGCAACAGGTTGCCGTTCGTGCTGAAGAGAAACGAGCTGTCTGGTAAACTGGAACGAAAGGCCAGGTTAGTCGCAGCACGCACAATGTTTGTCCTTGCACGCATCAATCCATCTTTTTCCGAGTCAACGTTTTATGAGAAACGACGAGAACAACATCTACGTCGTTCCTTCCGACAAGCGCGTTCGTTCGTATCGCTCTCTTCCTTTTTATCGCTTTTTTACCAAGGAACGATCGAAAAAAGATCAACGATTCGTCTTTCTCGTCCTTCGAGCTACGATCGAGGCTGTTTTCGCGCGAGCACGTCGGAAGTAAGCTCCTCGAAGTTTTCCCAAATCCTTTATCCGGGATATACGCGATTCTGTCGTAAATCTGGCGTTCTTTCCGGTCTCCGTTTGACGTAACGATCGATCAACGTTGGGAAACGAATGATTTTTTGAAGTGACGCCAGATCGGGACGACTGACTTGTCACGAAATAAAATCGTTATTGCGTAAGGGAAACGAAGGGAGCGTAATCGATATAAAAAAAGACGATATATCGATCTCGAGAGTCGCTGCGCTTCGAGCTATTTTTGAGACTTTCTTTTTATCCGCGCGTTTATCTTTGGTGTCTTGCCTTTGGTCTTCGTTAGAAATCGTTTTCGATGGAGCTAATAACCGAGATAAATTTCGCCTCTCGATCGTCTCGTTTTCCTTTTTTTTTTTTTTTTTTTCGCGATATACGTTCGTTCGTTGAACCACGAATTTCATTGCGATCATTCACGTGCGATTCCGTTGATTTATCGAGGAAGCAGAGTTTTCTGCTTTTACGTTTACGTTCATTCACAGATAAAAATGGAGATTTTGGGAGAGGACGTTAACGATAAGGAAGGAGAGTCGGATTTTGACGTCGTTTTCCTCGCTTAAATTTCGATACGCTTTCGTCGTCGATGCTATCCGTTGCGCGACGTAACGTCAAATTCCTTGTCAAACAAATATGTCAAAGTTACGAAAGGAAAGAAGAAAGAAACAAAGTTTTTCATGAGTTTTCGCCATTTGCTTTTCTCTCTTCCTCCCTCCCTCCCTCTCTCTCTCTCTCTCTCTTTTTCGCTCGCACTTGTTCGGTCGGTCTCTCGAAGTTTAGAGACTGGTCGGAGGCAGGTTGGTCGGAATTTCAGGAGACGATGGTACGAGGCGCGATCGCGCGATATCGATTGCATAGCGCACGTGCGTTTCAAAACTCTTGTGGATGGTCGAAGAGTCGTTTGTCTCCTGTCTTAGGAAAAAAGAGAACGAGAGAGGGGAAGAGAGGTAGAGATTCCAAACTTCGGATACGTATCTTATCGAGCATTTATTTTCAAAGATGCTCTAGAAAACAGTCGCTACTATCTTCGTCGGCCGATACGTATTACGTAGGCGATCCGTGATCCCTTGGATTTATTGTTATTGATTTTGCATTTAACGCGACATTGTAACGCGTGTCTCGAGCGCGATAAAGTTTTGTTTGTTTTCTTTTTCCGTTCATCTCGAAACGCATTTCAGTCACGATGCCTTATCGATCAATAAATAATAAACACTTAAATCGTTGCACAATTTCTCTCATTTGTATACTTTCGTTAATTTTGACTTTGTATTCTTGCGGTTTTTTCTAGCGCCGGTGGTCTCGTAACTGCAGTCGCACCGGTCGTAATAAGTGGAAATGGAGTTTGGGTCGGATGGCCTGGCATGCATATGGAGAATCCCGACGAACCGATTCCAGAATCGGATCCCAACGATCGAACGCCAACAGCCGGTCTTCTATCTCGTAAGGTACGACTCGTCGAATAAACATCGATCGAATCGCCGTGTACGTACCGATATAGCGGGTCGAGGCATGCGAATCGAATCTTGGAACGTTTAATAACTCGAGATGAAGAGGAGGAGGAGGAGGAGGAGGAGGAGGAGGAGAAGTCGCGTTCGTCGATCGAACGAAGAAATAGTTTGAACTCGTAGAAACAAGTTCACGAGATCGCGAAATAGATTTATTCCCTCTTAAGATATTATTACGAACGAATTTATTTTCGTCCTCGGATCCGAGGGACGTGCCGCATAGATCGCTAAAAATAATTCCATTTACCTTCGCGCGCTCGAGTTCGACTCTCTTGTAGTATGCTCGCGTGGAAAAGCACGTTCTTTAACGTAGGTCGTTATTTCGAAACAATTAGATCTCGTTCTCGTATTTAACTCGAAACGTTAACGCGTCGGTGACGTTCGCGTCGACGATTAGTATGCGAGGACTCAAATATAGACAATGAGGTATTGACTCGCCCTTGGCATTGCTACTCTTTTACTATTCTTTTCTACGTTCCTCGATATTCGCGCTCTTTCTCTCCTTTCTCCTCTTATTTTTCTCCTTGTACAAGCTCGTGCGTATATACGCATATGATACAACCGCGTTTTTCTTCCCGTGCGAGAAGTAGACGATGGACGAGGAGCGGAGACAAAGGAGTAGGGAAAGGGCCGAGAAGGGGGCGAGAAAAGAGAGATAAAAGAGCGCGATCGGGGCTGGAGGGCGTTAGGCGATAACTCGTCTCAAACGATACGTGCTAACGAGCCCCCTCGATTCGCATTAATTACGGACCGACGATCGTTTAAACTTCTTCTTCTGCTTCTTCTCCTTCTTCGTCTTGTATTATTATTCTTATCATTGTAGGACAGCGTGACCGCTTGACGTACACCCACGCGCGATTACCGATAAAACCGTTTGTTTTCTCCTCTAGCCGGCCATCGATACGTAATATCTATACGTAGTCGTAAAAAAGGGTGCAAAAGTTATCCGAATTCGTTTCGTACGTCGATACGATTGCCAAGTTAATTTTCTATCGATCGATACGTCACTTTTCTCTTCCATCGGAATGAGATTATAAAAGAGCACGGGTCAACTCGACGGATTCCGAGTACAGTTAGGTAATAACGAATTGCAAATGATATAGAGACGATGGATTGAGACGGGAGGTCGATCTAATCTAACCGTGCGCTTAACCCGCGTTCGTACGAGATATCGAACTTGAACTCGAATAATTGAAAGAAACGATAAAAATTCGCTTATAACGCAGAAGAAGAAAACCAAGTACATGGGTATGAAGCAACGATCTCGTGTCACGATAATCGTATCGCGAGGTCGCCAAAGGTTATCATTTTTTAAACGATACAAAAGAGAGAGAGAGAGAGAGAGAGTGAGAGTGGAAGGGAAGCGGGCTATCCCTTTCGTTCGATCGTTTCGTTGAAATTTCGCGGTCGTGCACACGCGTCGGCGTGATGCGTGTCACGTGATAGTCGGGTAAAACATTTTTCCTCGGAACGTGTCGAATTTAAGATGTTGTATTAAGAGCGCGTCTAGTTGCTCACGCTTCGTCCTTTTTTTCTTTTCTTTTCCTTCTTATTTTAGGTCGTAGCCGTGCACGTAGATCCTGGTATCTTCGATTCTTACTACAATGGGTGCTGCAACGGAACGTTTTGGCCGCTGTTTCACTCGATGCCGGACAGGGCTACTTTTATCGCCGAACATTGGCGAGCTTATTCGGCCGTCAACGAGAAATTTGCAGCCAAGACGGTGAGTGGAGAAAGAGAGAAAGAGAGAGGGGCGAGGGGAGACGTAGGCTTCATCTCTTCCTTTTGTCGTTTTTCCCTCAGGTCGGCGCTTTGGAGCAGATCCACAAGGAACAAGCGAATCAGAACAACGGCACTCCTCTCGTTTGGATTCACGACTATCACTTGATGACGGCGGCCAATTGGGTCAGACAGGCCGCCGACGACAAGAATCTGAAATTGAAGTTGGGCTTCTTCCTTCACATTCCGTTCCCACCCTGGGACATATTTCGACTTTTCCCATGGGCCGACGAGATACTTCAGGGTATGCTCGGTTGCGACATGGTCGGTTTCCACATCCAAGATTACTGCTTGAACTTCGTCGACTGTTGCCAAAGGAGCCTCGGCTGCAGGGTGGATCGTAAAAATTTGTTGGTCGAGCACGGCGGTAGAACCGTGCGCGTACGACCACTTCCGATCGGCATACCCTTCGACAGATTCGTTTCTCTCGCTGAAACCGCCAACAAGGTCATGCTTACCAATCAAAAGATCGTCCTGGGGGTCGATAGGCTCGATTATACCAAGGGTCTTGTACATCGTTTGAAGGCCTTTGAAATGTTGCTGGAAAGACATCCGGAACATCGCGAACAGGTGATGCACGAAATGTTTGCGACATACTACCCGCGGCGTATCGCACCTCCCGTCCCTATCGTATATCCATATCGTACCGATCATCGAAATGTTTTCGTTCGTTTGCCAGGTAACCATGCTACAAATCGCTGTACCCTCGAGAACGGACGTGCGAGAGTATCAAGATTTGAAGCTCGAGATGGATCAATTGATAGGATGTATAAACGGACGCTTTACAACGCCCAATTGGTCGCCGATTCGTTATATCTACGGTTGCGTTAGTCAGGACGAATTGGCGGCCTTTTACAGGGATGCCGCCGTCGCTCTGGTCACTCCTCTCAGAGACGGCATGAATCTGGTGGCGAAGGAATTCGTTGCCTGTCAGATAAACACACCGCCGGGTGTTTTGATAGTCTCGCCGTTTGCCGGTGCCGGCGAAATGATGCACGAGGCCTTGATATGTAATCCTTACGAGATAGACGAGGCCGCCGAAGTGATCCATCGGTAATGTTTCTTTCTTCCGACGTTTGCTTTGAATTTCTCTCTCTCTCTCTCTCTCGTTTGACCTTTCTCTTTTAACGTTACCCCTCCCCGCCTCGTTCTCGTTAACAGAGCCCTCACCATGCCGGAGGACGAACGTACTCTGAGGATGAATCATTTGCGCCGTCGTGAAAGGATCTACGACGTCAATTATTGGATGAAATCCTTCCTTCAAGTCATGGGCTCGCTCGAGGAACGCGATTCCGTCGGTGCTACGACGATGCAACCGGTAACGATGGACGATTTTGACGATTACCTCAGCAAGTAGGTATTCATTATAGCGTTACGCGACGTGCATGACACTGGGCCCGACCATGCCCGCATGCGCTTTTCAATCGGTTGCCTCTTACGAGGAGCTATCTTGTATATTATACGTAGCGCCGCTTGGTGACGTATTCACGTTGCTACAGACGAAATAAAACACGTTCCTATTAAAAAAGAAAGAAAGAAAAAAGGTTCAGCATGAGTTTGGGTTGCGTCGCACCGTGATCAAACGGAACTTTTGCACAGCGCTTCCGTTATTCCCTTCGCCTCTTGGGAAATTGTACGATACGCGAAAGGATCTCTGCGGGCTTTTTATGCCGGGAAGGTGGCGCCGGGCCCGCGCCTGCGAATGCGACCACCCACGACTCATGATGAAAGCCAGGTAACGATCCAGTGATGACACATGTCCCCTAGGTACATCGGCGATAACCACAAGTTGGCCCTCTTATTGGATTACGACGGTACCTTGGCGCCGATCGCAACGCATCCGGATTTGGCGATCTTGCCGTTGGAAACGAAAAACGTTTTGCACAGGCTCTCCAACATGTCCGACGTTTACATAGCCATTATATCCGGTAGAAACGTGAATAACGTTAAGTCGATGGTCGGCATAGATGGTATCACGTACGCCGGTAATCACGGCTTGGAGATTTTACATCCCGATGGGAGCAAATTCGTTCATCCTATGCCGATCGAGTGCGAAGGAAAAGTCGCCAATTTGATGCAAGCTCTTCAGGATCAGGTAAGCTCTCTTCTCCCTTCCACGAAAGATATCTCTTTTCGAGTTGACCATGATCAACGGTGCGCTTTTTTTCTCTTTTCGCTTTTCTCTCTTTTTCCTCCCTCCACGTACCACGGCTTACGAACGAAGCTCTGCAAGGACGGTGCATGGGTAGAAAACAAAGGAGCCTTGCTAACGTTCCACTATCGGGAGACACCGATGGAAAGACGCCCGGAGATGGTGGAGCAGGCAAAGAAATTGATCGAGAAGGCCGGTTTTAAGGCATGCTCGGCGCATTGCGCCATAGAGGCGAAGCCTCCGGTCGAATGGAACAAAGGACGAGCCTCCATTTACATTCTTCGTACGGCTTTCGGTCTGGATTGGAGCGAACGAATAAGGATCATTTACGCCGGTGACGATACCACCGACGAGGACGCCATGAAAGTTAGTCCATTCGATTCTTTTCTTTTCTTTCTCTTATTAAGCCTTTGACGATTTCGTCGGCTCGATCGTACGTGCTAACATAAACGATGATGCCTCGTTACAGGCCTTGAAGGGTATGGCTGCCACCTTCCGCGTGGCTTCGTCTCACATCATACGCACGTCGGCGGAGAGACGCTTGCCAAGTACGGATTCGGTTCTCACCATGCTAAAGTGGGTCGAGAGACATCTTAGCAGGCGTAAACCGCGTAACAGCACCGACATGCAATCGAAATTCCGGCGCAGCAGCGCGGGTATCACCATGGAGATGTCTTACACACCGACGAACGCATCGACCAACACGTTAGAATCGTAGACGGTACTTTTGTAGTATGTACGTATTTCCTTCGAAATACGTTAGCGTGCCGATCTGATATCTACGATCGATCGGATCAATGTCGCCAGGCTTTATAATAATCTAATCTTAGTAAGGATATGACGATAGACGATGAGGGAGATAGAGAAGGAAGCATAGAAAGGACGAGAGTAAAAAGGCCGACGCGTATCTAATCCAAAGAAACAAACGTATGCGATCTACGGATATCGATGTAGAGGAGATGTGTCACTTTTAGAAAGAAACGTCGATCGTTTAAACAATTCTAATTCCTACGTTATCACATTCATCGCCGGTACGATCGCGAGTACGACAGGAGGCTTGCGACGAGACGTCCGACGGCGCATAACGTACCTATATAGCACGTACGAGATAGAAGATTTTTCCTTTTCTCGAGATCGATGTATTTTTAGTAATCGAGCGACTTTTAGCTCTAATCCACGACCCTATGAGAGATCGTAGGGTAGAAAGTAAACGTGTCCAAAGAATACCGTCGTTGTATCCACGCGATTGGAAGAAGAGAAGTAGGCTCCCACGAAGAATTCCTGAATTCGCGTCGCTAGCTCAACGTCGCCTTAATCGTACACTCACGAGGAGTAGCGCTTAGCCGAAATAACTAAAATATCTTAGATGTTACGTTGCCCAAGGGAGAAAAAGAAAAAGAAGAAGAGGAAGAGGACCAAGGAGAGAAAGAAGAAGAAGAAGAAGAAGAAGAAACGAGAGCAGTTTGGAATAAATCGCGCGTGTGTTTCTTTTCGGATTTTGATACTTTTCAAGAAAAAAAAAAAAAAAAAAAAAAAAAAAACAGAATTGGCATATAAAACGCGATAGTAATTTTTCTTCGAGCGATCGAAATCTATCTTCTTTTTTATACGTGTATGTTTTTTTCTTTTCGTCATTATTTTTTACGCTAATTTTTTGCGTTGATCAAAATTAAACGATCGTGCGAGATGGTGGTAAAGAAGAATAATTTCTAAAAAGGATCGATAGTAAAGAGTTTTTGTCACTTCAATTAGATCTTCCGTCAAATATCATTGTATACTTGGTATCGTAAAAATGTCGCTTATTCGTTTGCAGCTTCGATGAAGTTTGTTTTCGCATTGGGCGCTCTTTTATAAAGCTAAAGATTTATTATTCAAACGAGATGAAAAATTTCTTCGAAAAATTACAGTGCCAATCTAAAATCCCATATCAATAGCGTACTAATAAATGTCAATTTAGTGATAAGGAGTTAACTAAAGGACATGTACGACCTCTTTTACATGCGTGTCCATCAAACAATGCATGCGTAATGAATGCGCGCGAGCGATACAATACTCTACTAACGAAACAATGATATATAGACTCGAATAAGTAAATTATAAGATTCTCATAGATTTTTCACTTTTTCTAAATAGAATAAGTCGTACGAGACGTTCTTTTTTTTTCTTTCTATAAGTTTTTTAAGAATCTCGAAACGCCATCGATTATTTCTCTGTGTGAAATATTTTTATAAAAGTTTGCGGGACAAAACGCGACGATTTAAAATGTCCTCCATTTTGCGAGACACGAAAGAGTAACTTTATCGATTCTTCGTTCCCACCGATCTTCTTTAAGCGTGTACCGTACGTGTAAATACGTACGTATGCACGCAACACACGTAAACACGTACGCATACACATATATATCGGCGTTCTATCGTTAAATCGTACCAGTAGCGAAATATTACAACATACGTGGAACGACTAATTTTCCGCACAGTCATTGATTTCCTCTTCCTCTCTCTCTTTCTCTCTCTTTCTCTGTCTGTCCGTCTGTCTCTCTCCCGCTCCCCCGTCTATTTCCTTTTTCTTATACTTTCCTTTTCCTTGAAACGAATGATAATTATTCCTTGTTTAAAATCTATTGGAAACGAACGAGAAGAAACTGGCCCGTTGCGATATTTCCACTTACGTACACTTTTGAAACGAATGTATATATATATAAAAGAGTGCAGAATTGAATCTTAGTTTTGTATATAAATGAATAATAGTTTTTAGCTCGTCATGGGTGTGCATATACATATAAAACATATGCGTACGTGTCGGAGACCTTAAGCACGCACAGAAAGAAGACGCGCGATAAGAAGAACGCACGAGCACGGCGCACATGTAGTGTATGTATTTGTTATGTATATAAAAAGGGAACGCGCGCGCATTATGTATGTGTGATATGTATATATGTACGCACGTTAGCATGTATATATGCCTATACACGGAGAGAAAGAGCGCGTGCATTTTTGCATAAATCTATTGTAGTTTGTTCCGATGGTTGTAAGAGAAGGCATTCAAAACGGAGAAATAAATGTCCTCGAAGAAAATACTTATCTTACGTGTCAAACAAACGTTTCTTCGGTTAACAGTAGAACGTACGTTAGCGTCAAGCCCTTAACGCTAATTATCTAAAAAGTAGTAAAAGAGCTCGTGACTTATCATTCGTTTTCTTTTTCGTTCGCAATTATACCGATAACTCTCGGAGAATGAGATCACTCGACGATTATATTATTTTTCTCTCAATAACCTTTGCTTCTGTCGTCATGTATCGTAATGCCCGATTAAAATTGTTTTGACGACGAAGCCGGTGAAATGGGTCGATGATTACTGCAACGACCCGTCGCGAGTATTGCCATTGCGATACCAACAATTTCTGCGATCGTTTGACGAAAACCGAATGAAACGTTTGATCGATCGTTTTATCTATGGATACTTTTTCTTCCTACATGCCTTTCATATCGACAAGCATACCCATATCCATGTCCAAACCATGTAACGATGTGATAATAGTACTTACATACGACGATCGCAATAGCGCTTACGGTCTCGACGAGATATCACGAATTTCCATGCGATTAACACGACTTTTAACGACGAATTTTACGAAGAACGACAAGATGTTTTGCTTAGATCGACAAAATATTATTCGCTTAGATCGGATATTAAGAAATAACTATAACAGATTACAATGAAATACAAGTACGACCAAGCGTAGACGATAATTCGACGATTATATAATTTAATGGCGATAAAGGATTCTTCGAAGTAAGCATTCCTCTATCGATATATTGTTTATATAGTTTCGCCGGAAGCATAAATTAATTGACATTGACGTATTCAAAATAATTCGTAGAATTTCCAGAATGGCGTGATATCGTAAAAGTCGACGAAAACAATGCCTGATCGTAAAAGACTGTTCATCATTCCTGGCTTTATACAGACGTAACGCTGAGAACAAGCGTGATTCTTGATCGATTTTGTTGAACGAGGTCTCGTTATAAACACGAAGGTTTAATCTAGGACACCATTTTTCTCGAGTTTTTGAAAAAGTTTTATGTTCTTTGAAAAAAGTCGTGTTAAAATGTTACGTTCTTTCGAGAATAGCTTATGCATAAAAATAAAGCTTTTTGAAAAATTCGAGAAACCTATGTCCATGCTTAAATTAACATTGTTTTTGCCATTTTTCGTAAAGAAAAAAGTTTCGTACACTTTTGAACTTCGCGGCGAAAGAGTAGAAGTTTATACTATATCTATCGATTTTCGTAGAAAAAGTTTGAACGACGATCATATAAAATTTTCTTTCAATGAATTAAACGATTGTTTCCTCGTTTGCACGCGTAAATCAATGATCAGATTTTCAGATCCATTCCAAATGCAGGGAAGTGCGTTTCGGGGTGTTCGCACAGAGATGCCATGGTAACTCATTCAGGCATTTCGAAGACGATTTCATGGTAAAAATAAGGAAATGCGATCTTAGTTTCTGAGATCCCGTCATATTTTATTTATTAGAAACATAAAAATCTTATAACAAACGTTTAGCAGAATATTTCAATTCACTTATAATTATATTCCCAATGCGAGGCCATTGATTATATCTATTATCAAGGAAAACGAAATTGAAAGTTTCGATAGTTTTACAATTTTTCAAACGGTTTTTAATGTACGCGGAATACAAAAAACTAATATTAAAAGGATAATACATTCGTTTAACGATGCAAAAAACGTAACGCGAGAGAAAATTAATTTCGATTAAAAATTTCAATACTTAAAAGTTCTAACCTCGGAATCATCGGCCTCGTGTAATATAAACATACACGACTTTTATTTACTTTGACTTTCGTCGAGTTAGTTTCCTTTTGTACTCCGACGAGTGAGCATCGCAGCTCTCTCCTTCCGAACGAGAAAGCTTAAAAATTAATATTTTCGATAATTCTACGGTAATTTAAACGGCGTTTAATGTACGCGGAATATGAAAAACTAATATTTAAACGATAATACATTCTTTTGACAATACCGTAACGCGAGAGAAAATTAAAGTAATATCAATAAAAAATTTCAATACTTAAAAATTTTGATCTCGGAATCATCGGCCTCGTGAAATATCAACGCGTTCAGGCTTAGGAAGAGGATTCCTTTCTTGCAGGTAATAACAAAGAGTTAATGTATATTTTTATATCGCTCACTTTTTTCAATATTCTATACAATTTATTTTATTTTAGATTTCAATTTTGGACTGGCGATCCTTGGCTACGAGCGATCGAAGGACCGATACGAAGAAATCGGGTCTTTGATGGACTTTACAATTACTGGTTCAGTTCGGCTTTGTACGTCAAAGTTCTGACAGGATGTCTTTCCTGCAAGTATCAACGAAGACTTAAAGTAAATATATTTCTCTATCGCATATTTCTTGAATAACTTCTACAGTTTCTTATTATAACCGTGATACAAATTATTTTGTTTCTATTTTTTTTTTTTTGTTTCAGAACTTTATTGCGATCGCGCGCGTAGCAATGAAGCAATCGAGTGTTTGTGTCGTTAAAATAAACATATCGCGAAGTAGAAGCAGTGTTTGTTCGTTCGCGTTTCGCGATTTAAAGCACGAGTGTTCTTTCATGGACTGCGTGCTTTTTTAACAGTCGAACACAGACTGTAATTATAAAAGATAGTAGAGTTTCGCAAAGTAAATTCAGTGACCGTTCGTAATTAAATAACCATCGCGAATTAGAGTCAGTGCATCACCGGAGAGGATCTCGATCAACTTCGATGTCGACCTACCTCATTTTCATTTCAATGGAACATTCGATATATCGTCGAATGGTTCGATTCATGATCGATCGTTAGACGCGAATACGGGTAGGATAGGAAGAACACTCGCGCTAGTGTCGGCGAACACAGGCGTGGGTGTTCTCGGGCGCGATTAAAAGTCCTACCGTGGACTTCGTTTTATCGTTCGAAATTCGGAAAGCACGAACGTTCGTGTTTTACGGCGGTGTATGTAGCTGCCGGTTGGACGGTCCTGTTATCCGTAAGCGGGGACTGACCCTCCTCCGGATAACATCGGGGCCAGAATTCGCGGTTAAGTTTATGTCACCTCGCGAACGCCGGGAACGCGGATTTTAGAGTAGAGTCACCGTTAGCCCGTGGGTCCTCCGATGCGGCAACCTCCACGTGGTGGGACCTGGGTCGGTAATACTTGAGATATTTTAAATCCAGATTATGTTGCCTTGTTAAATTAAATTAAATTATAACTCAAGTATCACCGGGCGAATGGCTGCATGTTTCAATGTTTTTTCGAAATCTCTTTTCCGTTTAATTTCAACTAGACGTTAAATTAATCGTAATGTAACGGATAAACGTATTAGATATTGTTGCAATTTTAAGATAACTCTAAGGCACTTACGCGCGGATAAAGTTTCAATTTCTTTATTAATCTTATTTGCGCTTTTTCAGATCAAATGCTGCACTTTTCATTCCGCTCATTGCAATGTGGAATTGGAGAAATTCATCGTTTTAATTTAGAAATTGAGATTTGTAGGGAAAGAAAGGAAAAGAAAGAGAGAAAAAAAGAGAAAGAAGAAAATTGCTCTCGGTTGGTCTCGAACCCGGGTCAACGGATTGGTAGCCGAGTACGTCGACAGCGTTGCCACATTGATGGACGGAAACGAGCGCGACCGAGACGCGCGACCAACCCACCGTGTGGAATTAATGGCCGACTCGAAGAATTCGTCGAGCGAAGAATTTTCGATATTTTGACGATGTTCGATGTTCCTCGGACGTTCGCGCCGTCGTCGCGTCGTCGCCGATCACCATCGTCGAGCTGATCATAGGATTGAGCTAAAAAGATGAGTGGTTAAATGCACTTGTTACGCAAGGTGCTAGTGAACCTCGCCATTATTGCGGTGCTTTTGGTGATACTTTATTGTTATCAAACGTCCACGAACGGTGCACGTTGGATCGTGGGCCAGGCGGAAAGTCGAAATGTCGAAGGCTCGACGAACGAATTCGTTTCGACCACCTTAAGAGAGATGAACGATTCGATCGTCGGACTAACCTCAAAGAGGATCGTCCTCTCTACCGTTCCTTCGATCGTTACCACCTTTCGGGATAAGTTTTATTACAACGTATGGTGTATATTCACCAAAGTCTCTACGAATTCACCGATGCGAAGGAAGTTTTACGTTTTTACGAAATCCTTGCTCTCACTAGCTACCGTGGACATCGCTTTCCACGTGATAACCGACGACGACAGTCGTCCCATCGCGCAGAACGTAGTGCAAAGCGTTGCTTCGTCCACCAAAAAGACTATGAAAGTAAGTTGCGTCATTTTGATTAATTACCATTTATGCCTTACCGTCCGGTTCAGTCATAATCTTCCTTGTAGGTGCAATATTACAACGTACAGGAGCTGGCTCAACAATTGGAGGACATAGTTTCCGTTATGTCGCCGCATTTCAGTAGCAAACCAGGGACTTATTACTCGGACGCTCTCTTCTTCCTGTCTCTGGGATTGCATAGAATAGCACCGGTCGATCAGAAAGTTGCAGCCATGTTCGACGCCGATACAAAATTTCGTAAGGACGTAAAAGAATTGTTCAAGGAGTTCGACAACTTTGGGAAGCAAGCTCTCTTTGGTCTGGCGCCGGAGCTGACACCTGTGTATCGGCATGTCTTGTACTTATATCGTAGCAAACACGCGAAGACCGCGTATGGGGAACCCACTCACGCCGGTGGCTTCCCAGGCTTCAACAGCGGCATGGTCTTATTCAATTTAGAAAGATTACGCGAGTCCTCCTTGTACGAACGAATTGTTAGCAAGGATAGCGTCGATGCTATGACGAATAAATATCATTTCAAGGTTGGTACACGGAACGTTTCTACGACATGCGACGATCTCAATAATGTTTCCCAACTTGTATCTTTCAGGGTCATCTGGGCGATCAAGATTTTTACACGATATTAGGTATGGAACGACCCGAATTAATCCATACCATTGACTGCGGCTGGAACAAGCAATTGTGTACGTGGTGGAGGGACCGTGGTTACGCGGATGTATTCGCCAATTATTCTCTCTGTAACTCGGAAACAAAATTGTGGCATGGGAACTGCAATACTCCTATACCCGACGATTAAGTACTATGAATTTTAAAGACATTCGAGTACGTAGATACATCGTCTTTGTAAGTCTACGTCAAGTTTCGAGAATGAAATATCGCGAATGGTTTTGAAACTCGTTACATTTGAAATCTGTGATACAAAGTCGAGTATATTTTATCTCGTCAAGTGGCAATATACGATCAAGACTCTTCCAATTGTATAAAGGGAAAGAAGAAATCATTTTTGATGGGCAATATTTAGATCTAGCGATTTATACTGGCAGATACTTTTTAGAAGGGGTAGAACAACTATTGTATTTTTATGACGCATAAAGGATATTTACCTCGTAAAGATTTTTTTTTTTTTTTTTTTTTTTTTTTTTACAAGCGACCATATACTTCAGTTCGATATAATTACAAATATTATCATCTTGTACGATGCTCTCTTTTATCCGTTACTTCTGTTCGATTTGTTAATAGTTAACGAGTATTTATAGACTACGCTAAAGTACAGAACGAACGACGATGAGGACAACGAGGTGTGCCATTAAAAGATCTAAGAATATAAATAAGGAGGAAGCGAAATGATAAACGCACATGTCGAATGTTATCGTTTTAATTGGGCATAAATTATAACGTAATATAAATAAAAGTTTCAGTACGTTATTACGTTTATGCAAAGAAATGGACGTAATACGAATACCTATGTACGATACAGTGATTTTTTTTTACAGATTAATTTCTGACTGTAAAAAATGTCGAAATTACAAACTCGACTACAAAACGGATCGATCTAAGCGAAGATCTTTTCGTTGGTTTTTGGTGAAAAGAATGGGAGGGGCGTGAAAAGAGAGAAAGAAAATATAACGAAGACTCGCGTCCTTCGAAACTCGTTGAACGACGATCCTTTGATCAGGGGAGAAAAGAAAAAGAAAAATATTCCATAGTGAAAACGAAAGGATAGAAATAGCCGGTTAATAACAGAAACGTATATATTCTGTATCGAAAATGTGTTAGGTATACATCATACTACAGAGTTTTATCTTTAGCAGCACGTTTAAAATAAAAATATAATTCTTTCGCCATTGTTATAAAGGAAAATTTGCAAAGCTTTTCTTTTTTAAACGTACAACGTATCGGTTGCGTCTAAGCGCTATTGTCATAAATCGACTGACCAGACTTCTTCAAAGACTACTTCGTATTCGTTTAAATAACATTCTATACGTCTAAATTCGTTGTCGTAATAACGTAGAAGAAGAAGAAATGTTACCTTTGGTCCCGTTTATAGAAACTTAAAGTTATATGCAAAGTTTAGAATAATTAACGTTAGCCAACACAAAAAGTTGCTATTAGTATTTAACGTCATTCAGCCATAAATAATCGGCTTTGGTGTTGTTACGCGTATGACTTGACCAAAGCTAGAACCGAATGACCTTATAACTTGTTAAAAACTTGACAAACCTTCTTTCTTTTTTTTTTTTTGTTTCACTCTTTCATTATTTTCATAACGATCGATAACGAGCGACCGATCGTTATCGACTTTAGATCGCTTCTTCGATGGAGCAAGAAGCGTTGATTCCGTTTCTTACGAATGAACGTACTCAATTTCGATCCGACACGATCGATAGTTTGCGCATTCAGCGGTGGATATATACATGCTCGATCATTTTTGACGACATACCAGTGTCGTCAGGATTTTTGTACAACGTATTTACACATAGCTAACGTGGAACGACTTTGATGGAATTTTATTGAAAGGAAAGAGAGAACGAGTCGACCGTCGAAAAAGTAAAGGAAATAATAACGGACAATCAATTTTTTCGAAAAGGAATCACAAATGGCACGATCTTTCAAACGAATGAAAAAGAAAAGAAAATCTTTGTTTCGCACGATCATTAACTCGACGTGGTCGATTCGCTTCGCGTCCGCGTCAAAAGAGCTAGTACATCTTTCTCTCTCTCTCTCTCACGAAGCATCATCCGATTCCACGTATCTGCATCGCTGCGCGTAATTAGAGCATCGAGAGAAGCACCGACGTAATTAATAGGTAATTTAACGAAGAAACGTACTCGTTCGATCATTCGATCCAGGCGATCTCGATTCCACGCGAGACGAACGCGATATACGAGGCTATGTACATACTCTGATTCGTGATATTCAGGAGTCTCTTAACGTCGCTTTGATTAAATTTAGTTAAATAACTGCGAAGATTGCGACTACGAGTACGTTTATACGAGTACGTAGGGTAGGACGAGATAAGATAAGATAAGAGGAGAGAATGGAAAAGGAAGAAACGTTCGTAGTTAATTTTCGACGAACTCTTGGCGCCTTACCGTTACGACCGTCGATTTATTTTCAATACCTCTCTGCAGTCTGAAACGAAAGATAATTAAGATCGATTTAGGGTACCGAGTCGGATCGGGTAAACGGAACAACGTACTTACGTTTTTTAATTTTCCGCGACCTCCGAAATTCCTAATGGACTCCAACAGCATATCTCTGGAATCTACGCTTATCGGCATTGACTTTGGTCTCGCGTTAGCACTTTTCAGAGTGACGCCCATTATCACGGGCATCGTCGGAGCTTTGGGAGGCAGGGCCTCGACGACCTCCTTATTCCGATCGACTTTGTCGACGTTGATACCTTTCGATTGTTTGAAGGGCGTCGTCGATACTTTGAATCCTTTTACGACGGGCCCGGTCATAGGGTGGGCCTTGGTGCCGTTCGCGTTGTTCCTGAACGATACGTTGTCGCTCCTTTGGCCGATCTGATCCCGATGACGACGATCGAGCGAATTTATTCCCACGATCGAGCCGAATTGGTGTCCTTCGGAGTTCGGATTGGCATTGCGATTTCCGTTGACCGACGCGTTGTCCTTTTGGAAGAGGTTCCTTTTGAAAGAGAACTCGTCGGGCGTCGGCTGGCCGTTCTGCTTCTTCGGATCTAACGTCTTACGAACGAATTCGTGCTGGGAACCGTAACAGTCGGAACGTCCGTTCGTCGCGTTAGATCGTTGCGGTTTTGTCCTATGCTCGATGTCCGTACGAAAGGCCTTCGTTAATTCTTGAAAATTCAACGGTGTCGTGTCGATCAAGTTCTCGTCGTCTTTCTTCTCGTCTCTCGTCGAGCTCTTAACGGTATCTTCCTTCTCCCTTACGACGGTCTTCTTCAACTCGAAGCTGGTCACGACAGGTCTCTCCTCGCTTTTCGACTCCGGAGCGATCGTTTTGTCGAACGTTGCCCTCTTGAACGCGGAAACGGCCTTGTCGACGACCAACTTGCTCGCGAGATCGTCCGCGTCGCGCTTATCGTACCTATCCTTCGAATTATTCGCGCTCGAAGGGCTCGTCGTCGCGCCGTCGGCCGACCTGTCCCTTTGAAACTTGTAATCGGTGTCGGTTTTAATTTGAACCTTGAAGCTAGGCCTCTCGGCCCAGCTACCCAAACTGATCGCTGGCGGACCGTTGTAAGCGTAACGACGTTTCGCGCTCGTTTCCCTTTGCATCGAATCCTCTTTGTTCTCTCGTCGCGCCGTTGCGTGACATTCGCCGCGCGACGAAAGCACGCTCGGCGTTACGGAATCTTGATCGGACGCTCCCACGAACCTGTCGAAACGATTTCGTGAATAGGCTACGGCGAGGGTTAAGGCGTTTCTCTCGCTACTCTGTAATAGTTGTCGTCGCTTACCTCGTCTTTGCTTTTTCTCGCGTTACCGCGTTCCGTTCCTTCGATGCATTTTCTTCCGCTGGTTGCGAGCTCGTCAACTGCGGTAAAATGCTTTTCAACACCTATCGGAGAGAATAAACCGATAAGAGTATCGACGATTCGTTTCAACGAACGACGTAAAAGGTCTTACCTGCAACGATCGCAACTCCCTGCCCTTGGTAGGTTCCTCTTGTCGGTTCCTCGAGACGTTGTCTCTCCACCGGGTGGCAAACCCGTCGTTGACTCGGTCTCGCGGCGCCGCGGTATCCTCGACGGCGACGTCCGATCCTACGTTGGCCGAACGTTCGCTCGCGTCGACCCTAGGACCTTCCGCTTCGTTCTTGTTCGACTTGACGGGCTTGCTCATCGCGGAGGCGTGACTCTTGGATCGTTTAACGATACCGGCTTTGGCGTTCGCGGATTGCCAGACTCGCGTGGACTCGACGACGTCGTTGGAAATCTTTGGCTCTGTTTTCTTGTTCCGACTAGGCTCGTCCCCGAGGGAACTTTTGTCCTCGTTCTCCTTGAATATATCTATACTCTTTTGACGGGTATACGTGGTGATCGTGAAATTCGACAGCGTGTTATCGACCGGCGCGAAGTTGGACGTTAACGTCGACGTACCGCTAAAAACTTTCCTCGAGTCTGGCTCCCTTTGCGATCGGGCCAACGTTCCTCTTTCTATCTTGGTTTCGAGCTCCGATATCACCTCCTTTTTGAACTTCACCTCGGTTTCGGTCTTGCGCGATTCCATTCTCTTGCTTTTACTACCTTCATCGATTCGACGGAAGCCGAAGGACTCGTCGTTTCTCCCGTCGTCTCGATTTTCAACGTCGAGCGATTCCTTGAAGGCCTCGACCGATCTCAAGGTTATCGTGTCGTAGCCATCGAAAAGCGACGAATCGGTATCTCGGAAGGCACTCGGTGGCGCCGGCAATCGATATTCCCAATCGGCCACGGACGAGTCTTCCTCGAGAGCGGACACGTAGTCCGAGGTGTCCTGTTGATTTTTCCTCTCTTCGCCATCTAGCCCCGGGGGCTCCTCCTCCTCCTCCTCCTCCTCCTCCGCCTCCGTCTCCGCGCGACGACTTTCACCGTAGGATCTTTTCACCGCGGGATCAGCGTTTTCGGTCTCTTCGTTCGACGACGCCAACGACGACGCCAACGACGACGACGATAAAGTTTCCGACACTTTGTGCAGCAGAGCGTCCGTGTCGCGTACCTTCCTCTCGACGTCTACATAGAACAACGAGAACAGTGTCAATCGTTTGGAATCGCAAGAGATCGAAAGCTGGAAATGGTTTTGCAAGGTTTTAGAAGCGTTATGGATCGGAGTAAAAGATCGATCGACGTGCGAAGCCAAACGGTAGAACGAATGGATTGTTAGTAACGTTTGCAGGTATACGTATACGCTGGGTGCGTCGCGTCGTCTTACGATACTTTTAACCGCGTATCGATCGTACTAACTGTAGAGAGATATTTCTATTTCGTTTTCTTCTCGATTCGCGTCGAACACCCTGTATATACGTATACGCGTGTGCGTGTGCGTGTGCGTGTGCGTGTGCGTGTGTATGTAGGTAGCAACGTGCACCTGATATCCCGTCTACTGCGTTAGCCCTTTCCATCCGCCCGCTTTCCTTCTCAACGTCCGACTCTTTTTTGGACTCGAACGTCAGGTTCAGATTTAAAGCGAACGCGATATCCTTCGATTGGGACGTTAAATGTCTCTTTCGTTTGTTGAACGAATCGATTTGAAAGTCGTTCGATTCGGACGGACTGCGATAGACCTTCGATCTTTTCGAGCCCTTCGAGCTATCCTCCCGTATCTCGTCGTCCTTCGTCCCCGAGACGTCGTCGAGATCTCCTTCGTAATAATCGTCCTTGACGCGGGACGTCCTCTCCTCGCTTCTCTCGCGACGATCCTTGACTCGATCCTCGGCGAGTCTGCCGCAACTGGACGATCTCGAGTTTCTCGAGATCTCGAAGCGATCGCACTTTGGTATCGTCGATATCACGGTACAGGATTTGTATAGGCTCGAATCGACGTTGTATATGTCGTTCATACTCTTGGCGTGTTTCGTCAAGAGGT
This sequence comes from Vespula pensylvanica, assembly GCF_014466175.1. NCBI lineage: Eukaryota > Metazoa > Arthropoda > Insecta > Hymenoptera > Vespidae > Vespula > Vespula pensylvanica. The sequence goes on along the minus strand of NC_057699.1, from coordinate 4,792,978 downwards.
TCGAGCTGCCATCCATCTCCGAGAGTTCCGCGTCTCGTGCCTCGAACTCGATGCCACCGGAGGAAGAAGAGGAAAAGGAACAGCGAACGGCATCTTCCGCATTCGTCTTCGTTGCGTTCGCGTTCGACGAAGGACCTAGAGGATCCTTCCTCGGCGACCTAGATATCGCTACTACTGGCACTAATCTACGCTTTGGTACTGGCGGAGCTACAGGTGGCGATTTCTCCTCTTTCGGTCGTACGACTTTGCGAGGCTTGGGCAAGGGCGCTAATTCTTCGGACGATGCCTTTTCTACGGGGATACACCACCACCAAGAAAAAAAAAAAAGAAAGAGAAAGACAAAGAAAAAACCATACGGATGAGAGAAGAGTGGATGGATTCGAATCGTGCGAGGGGATATTGTTAGTAAGAAGCTTCGTTCGATCGTTCGTGCCGATCTCGAAGGATCGCTGCGGGACTCGGGTCTAGGCGTCTACGCGCGTTACTCCGCCGCATACCGTTCGATGCGACGAAAGCGCAAGGAAAATAACGTTCACGGTGCTACTTCAAAGTCGCCATAAAACAGCGCTACAACGTGCAACGTACAGACGCGAGTATTCGGTAAAAAATGAAAAGGTAAACGTAGAAGGTAGAACGCGAGCGGCCGAAAGATCCAGAGCTTGTTCGCGAAACGAAAGAGAAAGGAAATACGACGTTATTCGTCCGTTGTACCAAAACTATCTCGATCCGTCGTGCCTAAACGAATTCTCCGGCCCTGCTCTCGAGTATAGAATTCAATTGTATCAGAAATTGATTCCAACTCTCGTTCGATTCTTGACGACTGACCAAGCCCGGCGGCGGCGGTTCCAAAATGCTCAATTTCTTTTCCGGCTCCGGTTTGCTCTCCGAGTGTTGTATGATGGGCAACGAGGGTAATTCGTCGATGTCGTTCGGTATAGACTCGATCGGAGCCACTTGAATGTCCAACGGTTTCGTCGATATGGCAAAAATCTGAAGATTGCTAAGAGGCGACAAATTGTTCCTGCCACCGGTAGGAAATTCAAGATCGAGATTGTGACTCGAGACGATGGAACCCTCGTAACACTTGGTCGTCCTCACGTCTCCCAATCTCGGCGTTGGCTCGTACGCGGCGGACGACGATAATTTTCTCGAGGAATCGCTTTTAGGCTCTTTTTTAAACTCTTTTCGCGAGCAGAAGCTCGCGTGCGAGCCGGCGAAGCTGGTCTTCCTCTCGTAAGCGTTAACGATCCTCGTGTCCCTCAGCCTGGCGGAACTTTGAAAGCTCATACTGTGCTTCAATATCTTAGCATGACACTTTTCGCCGCATATGTAGTTGTCCACGTGGAATCTCGTAGGACTGTATCTGGTCTCGAGTACACCGCATTCCGGCATAGCCTCTATATCCGCCTGTATATTCGCTTTTACGCCGTCGAAATTCGCAAACGTCTCCGTTCCGATCGATCTGTCGGCGGACGACTTTTTCGGCCGGTACTCGTCGCGAACGCTCGAGAGAACGTTGTTGCATCCTGTCGAACTCGAAGACTTTCGAAGCTTCGACTCGCTCGAGCTTGTATCGTTATCAACGGATTTAGAGAATTCGTTTTTAGCGCGACGCCTGCTCTCGTCCGGAGCGAAATTTTGATCGGATCCTTCGGCCGCTTCGTAAACGTTCCCCGGGCTCTCAACGGTTGCCAAACTATAGGGTTCTGAATAATCGTCCGAATAATCGTCGCGACTACGCGCTACCTTACCTCTTTTTACTTCTACTCTAGCGTTCTCTACTTTCGGAGGATCCTCTACTACGTTAACGTCCGACGCTCGAATCGAGTCCTTCTCCTTCTTCGTCTTCTCCGGGCGATCGGCCTTGTCAAGAACGATCGTGCTCACGCCGATGTCCGAGGAGGCCTTCGAGGGTGCCCCGATGTCGGACGGTGGCTTCGAAGGATCCATGTCGGAAGTCAAGGACTCTTCGGAATCGTCGATACGTTCCAAAGCTTGAGTCGAGATGGCCGAGGAGAGCGGCCTTGAAACCGGTGGAGGCGGAGCGGCACGTTTCTTCTTCAAACCTGCAAACAGGAAATGTTCCCTTTACCCGGCTCGAAGACGTCTCGAGAGAGAGAGAGAGAGAGAGAGAGAGAGAGAGAGAGAGACAGCTGTCCCAAAATTCGAGGGAGAAAGATATCTAGAGTTTAGGAGCGCTGGCACGCTCGCCGTGAAAGACTTACTTGAATTCGAATCTGCTCGCAACGTAGGCAAGGGAAAGAGAGATCGCGATGAAACCGGTTGGCACGTAGAGGTACGTACGTTCGGTAAGAAGTTTGAAGTAAAATAAGTAAAAAGAAAGGGAAAAAAGAGAAAATGGTCTTACCGGTGGAACTGAGGGAGGAGCTGCTGAGGGCTCGATCGAGAGACGTACCGGACGCGGTTACGGCGAGATTACCGAGACTCTTACTGGACTGCGAGGTATGAACGAGTTTTCTCGGGGTCTCGTTGGTACCAGGCGTTCTGTTTCTCCTCGGCAGAGTCTCTGGTAGTCGTCCGGCCGAATCCGGATTGTCACTGAGCACGGAAGCCTCGTGATATCCCGAACTATCGCTGCTGTTTCGACTGTGACCGATGAGCATTTTCTCCTTCGACGATTCCCCGTTTGTCTTTCCCGCCGCCGCCGCCGCCGCCCCCGCCGCCCCCCTCGCCGTGGTCGCTATCGTACCGGTGGTCGTAGTAGCCCGCTGTTGTTCCCGATCGTAGGAGGTAGGCGGTTTCGGCGCGAGTCTCCTCTTTCTCTGAGGTCTCGTAGGCGGTTGAAGAGGACTGGCGCTTCTTCCGGTTTCGTCGCTCCTCGCCGGTGACACGCTCCGACCTTCCAGGCTGTCGGTGCTCACCGAGCTCTCCTTCGACTTCTTAAACATGAATCCAAAGACGCTCTGCTTCGCTTGTTGCCTACGTCTCTCCTCTTGCCTTTGCAGAGCCATTATGTCCTGGGAGCTCAAAGCGGAGCCCAACGTTCTACCTTGTTTCGCGTAAAGCGTCACTTCCTGCAGATGATAGTCTTGAAGGGACAGGGATAGATCCAGGATCTCTTCCAAGTTCACTGAAATCACGACATATCTTAGGATCGATCGGAATTTTTGAACGGTCGGCGTCAACGAGAGCGAAATAAACGGCGAGGAAATTTACGCGTCAACGTTCGTCTTAGCCTTCGTCTACGATCGGCTAACCGCGCGCGACTGCGAGACACAAGCTCCGACGTTATCGGCGAGATATTTCGACGTTCGTCATACATTTTTAATAGCGATATAACGATTTCGATCGTGCGATTCGACGTTTCGTCGAATTGTTTCCTCTTTAATTTTTGTTTGAACGACAGAAAATTTCAAGAAAATTGGATCGCTACGCGTACGATCGCGCGGTTGGCTTCGGAAGTCGTACGAGTACGACGCGAATCTTAGAATCGCGGCTTGAATCGATGCGACGCGACGCGACGCGAGGAGACGTTGAACTTTTGTCGTTGGGTGCCAAGAATCGAGAAAAGTACGTACACGCGAGTAAACAAGGACTTGATATACTCACAAAAAGTCCGAGGTATCTCTCGAAGAAGCGACGACGAACGAGTTGGTTTATCGACGACGAGCGTACGCCGCAAAGTGACAAACAACGCGTTCGATAGGAGTACCAGAGGAATATTCTATGCTCGTCGCGCGTCGATTACTATTATCAGCCGAGGCGTTAATCGACGACGAGATTTAATAGGAGGACGTTGCAGGTGAGATTGCGCGCTAACGAATACCACGCCAAGAGTACGCGTCGAACGGACAGGTCGTTACTTGGGCGCGCGTTTAATTAGTCCAGACGATATTGTCACTGGTGATAAGGTTTTAATAAACATAAACTCGGACTCGTTAGAAACGTTATCGATATCGAAGCCTTGGCTCTTATCTCGTTCGCGAGTCTTTCTCGGCGAGATAAAGAACGAACGTTTTCCGTCTTGTCGAAACCTAAGCGATCTAGGCGAAAAGTATCGTTTCGAACGTAACGCGCGTTTTTAGCATTAATCGACGTTAGGCGTACGAACGTACGTGGGACGAAGGTGCACTCGCGCTTACCCGGATGACGTAGCTCGTACTTGTGTTTGTCCAGATTCTTCTCACGGCACACTTCGTTCAGAATTTCTCCTAGATTCATTTTCGGGCTGACTCTCGAAACGTACAATTGATTCCTCGGTAAATGTACCTGAGCAAGAAGGTCGTGAAAGAAGGGACTTTTTTTCGAGCGAAGTAAAAGTGAAATGGCCCGATTCAAAATCACGTCCATTACCTGCAATCTGAACGTTGTTTCGAAAGGTTGATTCGCAGGCTTCGACTTCTTCGGGACGAACGTACACTGCTTGGGAAGTAATTTCACCTGAAACGACGAAAGGATAAAAAATGCCTCTGTCGGACGGAATTCTGACGACGATATCGAGGATATTTTACTGGGTCCGATCTGGGTTGACATTACCTGAAGAGCATCGAGCGCTCCTATCGGTGTGTTCGGTTGATGAGGTAAAATCGATCCACGCTCGCCGATCGCTTGCAAGGTGTAACTCGAAGCTGCCAATTTGTGGGCCGTTGCAATTTGAACGAGAAGGTCCATCATCGGAGTACTAGGAACAGAGAGAGAGAGAGAGAGAGAGAGAGGGAGGGAGAAAGACGCGTTGACGAATGCGACCGATTTCAATCGCGATTCCCGACGCGAGCGAGTAATACGCACGATTATTCATTCGATATTGCGCAGTTAAAACGCATAATGCAGGTAAATATGTTCAAAGTCGTAACCTCGCGAGCCTCGCTAATCGAATACGTTTCATTATACGTACGTAGGTATATGCACCTACTTGCTTATGTCATTTGTTTTTTATTCTTCGGAACGCCAGACCGTCGAGACGTTTATTCCGAACGACGACGCGCGTTATCGTTTCACGGAGGAAATCGTAAGGTATCATCGTCGTCCGACCGGCTCTCTTTTTATCGATCGTACTACCCGCGACCGGCAGACCAATTAAATTTTTATTACGTATCGTTACGTAAATAGAGACGTTAAACGTCGATTATTTTACGAGCTACTACGACGTAAAGACGGCGACCGTTTTCTCGTACTATCTCCGTCCGTTCGTCTGGGATAGACAGCAGAGCGTATGGCCGCGCTTAAAGGTTTAGCCTAATTTTTTCTCCGAGTTCGGACGAGGAAGGTTGACTTACGTCAGAGTCCCCGACTCGATAACGATCCGCATAAATAACGAGGTGGAGCTATTACGGCGAGCGCGCCGTAATCGGCATATTAATTAGGAGCGACCGAAGGATTTCTAACGCTCCGCGAGGGAACGAACGATCGAGACGAAAGTTATCAGAGACTTACCTCCTCTGCACGGTGACTCTTTGCGCGTTAAGGCGATGCTCGCGCGGAAGCTGGACCAACAGTTCCATGCTTCCAGCCAGCATGTCCGCCGGAGTGTCCTCGGTCACGGTAAGAACCATTCCGGAAGGCCTCTCCTCCCTGCTCCTAAAAGCGAACGAATACGGACGAATACAAATCGTGTTACTACTTTTTATCGCGAGCGCGAACGGAATCGTGACCGTGCGGAAGAACCCGAAGCGAGGAACGATCCACTTTTCCTAGCGGGGGGTCGTCCGAGCGTTCGCCCGTCGAACGCGCTTTTTCGACTCGGAATTAAAGACGCCTTCTTACGATTCGCCATAGCCCCCGTATAAGGCGACGATCGACGATCGGATCTATTCCTCGGACTCGATCCGGCGCGCGACCCTCCGTCGTTGTCCCCCGTTTCCGATCGTTTCCCTCGCAATCGCGGACGCAACGTACGGAGGGGAAGCGAACGACGGAGGGATAAAACAAAATCGTAGACGTTAAAGCAAAATCGCGGATGGTCGGTCGTCTCGGGTGACGCAACGCGTCGACGAAACGTCAGCGCGGATGTACAGCGCGAACGTGTACGCGTATGGAAACCTCGTGGTAGAAAACGTGCGTACTTTCGATCGGTCTCTCCTAGCAAACTCTCGGAGTTTAACAGACTCCGGCACGCTCGGACATGCTTTCTCCTCGGTGTTTGTAACTTATCTCACGTGGACGTACACGCGTTTTCCTACCGCGTCGTCCTCTCTCGAAACCGGTCGAGATTATCCATCGGTGGTAAGAGCGTCCTCTTTTCCTCGTAGATCGAGGCGTCGAGACGAATCAAGTATAGATACCCTACTTGATGTAATATCGAAGTAAAAAAAAAAGAAACAAAAAAGAAGAAGGAGAGGACTAAAATTTCACTTGTAAAAGTTTCTGGAACCTGGCCAGAACTCCTTGGACTTTCTCGAACTCGTTCGTTTATAGAAATTAGATCGCGCTTAGGTGAGTTTCCCGAGGCGCTCTTTCGCAGGCGCCAAGTATTCGTCGCGCGCGATATTCCTCCTTCTCCTCCTCCAGCTCCCTGACGATTCCCACGAAAGTCGGTAGGTTCGCGAGACGAAAGAGAGAGAGAGAGCGCGCGCGAACGATCTGGAATTCTAAACGTCTCTCGAAAACGGATACCGCGTACCTCGCTCGTTCCTCTTCCTTCCGTCCTAATCCATTATCTCTTCACGTTCGCCGTCCTCCGTCATACGACGCATATTTCTCTTACACAAGGATTCCTCGACGTTCTTTCGCGAGCGCGACAGGAGTCGGTCTTTCGCGCGAAGAAAGTCCGCGTTCGTCGACTCTCCGAGAGATTTGAATGCGCGACGAGCGAGCCGCCGAGTCGATATTTTTCCTATTTTTCTTTTTCTCATTTTCTTTCCCCTCCTATCGACGAGAGATTCCGATCGTTTCTACGAACGATCGTTCGGTTCTTCTTCGACTCTCGGACTCTACGAGAGATTCTTCGATCGTCGCCACGGCGAATACGCGTTCACGGCGGGCACGTGACCACCTTACCAAGAGGATCAAGAACGAACGGGGAACGTGGTTCGGGCGAACGAACCGACTACGAAATCGATATCGATTCTTTTCGCGACGGTCACGTTCGTACGTCGAAAAATAACGCGATGGAAATATCGGCGTAGACACCGTCTACCGTAGAATTTTTCAAAGAGGAAAAAAGAAAAAAAGAAAGGATAGGAACTGGCTAGAACTCGAATCGAATCGCAATTTCGCAAGCGATTCGACGAAAGTCCTCGCGGTTGCTGCATTTTCTTTTTTCTCCTTGTGCTTCTTCTTCGCCATTGGGACGACGGTTACATAAGATTTTATGTAGAGAGACGGTAAACGCGTACGCCGATTGCACAATTCGGCGTTAGAGAGAAACGCTAAAGGGATAAAATCCAGCTTCTGGAACGTTCGGTACGATCTCCTTTTCGTATCGTCGAGCTCGAACTCTAATCCTGATTCGAATTCGAATTCGAATTCGAATTCTTTCGATATCGATAAATTTGCCTTTCTTTCTGGCGAGTACTTCCACTTGGACGTGGACGGCCGCTCTTCCGAGAGCGTTCCCAGAAAATTTCAGCTTTCACTCCGAGCGGACTGTTCGGCCGGAAAACGAAGAATCCACGTAACGCGAACCTTCAAACCGGCCGCGTATACTTATCGTTACGCAATATGCCAACTCTATCGCTTATGTCTATAAAGGACATAATATCCGTTCCGGTCCGGAGGATAAAAATTCGACGAAAATAAGAGAAAATTGAACGACAAGGGTGAAAGTCGGTCCTATCTTTGGCGCGATCGACTGGTGGTTGCATCGCCGAGAACGGGTATTACAAAAGCTACCAAATGATCCCAAATAGGTAATGTCATTTCGTCGACGTTTCGTATGGGAGTAATAACGGCATACGTATACCCAGATAGGAGCGATACGAACGGTCGGTCGGTTGCGTGTCCTATCGATGAACGATATCTATGCCTGCGGATCGTAGCGCGAGCGAGCGAGCGAGCGAATGCAAGAGGCAAGATCGAGCTCAGGAGGGCAACGGCCCGAGTGGCCTTGCTCGCGACCTCCTCGCAGCCTCCTCGCGAGAGAGGGAGAGAGAAAAGCCACGCGTTCGCTTCTTCTCGGAAAAGAAGAGTCGCGTCTCCGTGTCTACCGCGGAGCAAGACGTCGCGCAATTAGTCGCAATTAATCGAAATCGCCAATGTTTTCTACAGAGGCCCGCTTGCTCTCGAGATCGACTTGGCGGCGACGACGACGACGACGACGACGACGACGACGACGACGACGAAGCGGAGGAGGAGACGGCCTTGAAAAAGCGAATCGGAGAGCCGCCGAGAGAAGAGCGCGCGATCGGTCTGCCTGCTTGCCGATCGTTCGTTTCGTCGTCGCTCGTCGGCTTCGTAACGACGAACGTCGAACGATCGGAGCCCTCGTTCCACTTTCTCTTTAATTAACCGGATTGCTACGGGCAACAACGAGCCGATACCTTTTCTTTTTTTCTCTTCTTGCCTTTTCGACGCGCGAAACCAAAGCAGGAGACACTTTACTTACTTACGTACTCGCGGTAAGACGCACGCGTACTTTGCTTTATCTTTATATTCGTTCTTTATTGGCTCGAGTCTGAGTCGGTAGCGTACGCCTTATCTTTAGAATCGTTTCTTTTTCTTCTCTCTCTTTTCTCGCTCCTTGTTTTCCTCTTTCTTCTCTTTTGCACCGAAGCGAGTAGAATCGCTCGCTCGGGATTTTCGTGTCACATTCCTCGACTCTCGTCTCGTTCCTCGATTATGCAATCCTTCTTGGCAAAGAACGCACGTCGTGGGAGTAGACGTCGTAACGCGTACCAAGCGTCCGTAACTTTGTACGTAACTTGGAGGAGTTTGCTTTCTTCGATGCGACCGAGGAATGGAGAACGGGGAAAAGAGGAATCGCAAATCGGGCACGTCGGCAGGCGTTCTCGATAAATCCGGAGATCGATCGGAGACTCGAATCGTCGCTCGATCGATTATATTTACGGATTATATTTACGGTTTGAAACGGAGAATCTGTTAATTTCGCTGCACGCCGCGGATCCGGAAATTAGGGATAAGGGAAAGCTCGTCGTTGCCTCTCGAGGAAGAGAAAGAAAAAGAAACGCGATGCTTCTACGTCGTTCGATTCCACTCGGAGTACGTGCTCGAGGAAGACGCGTGCAAGCTCTTGGATCGACTCGAGAGGATCCGCGTCTTTATTGTTCGAGTGGAATTATTTCGAGTGGAATAAAACCGCGAAGGAAGTCGATTGCATCACGAAGATTACTACATCCGTCGACCTTGCAATGTCGTCGCCTTGTCCTTTCTTTCTCTTTAAAACGTCGATGACAAGGCGACCGAGGCGACGCGAATCCTCCCCCTTCGTTCTCGAAGGAGAAGCGAGCCGAAAGGCCACGGCCGGGGAGGAGGGAAACCGGCGTTTCCGCGACGAAGCTTTCTCCCCTTCTTTCTTCTTTTCTCTGTTTCTTCTTTCCTCGGTGCGCGATAAACCTCGCATTTACGTAAGAAACGAGCGCCTACCTCTCTCCTTTCTTCTCCTTCTCGCGCCCAACCTCACTTACACCTTTTCTTCTCCGACAAACACTTGCAATTTTAATCGGCCGTTGCGTAATCAAATTTATTATTCGTTATCTCTTCGCGTTGAGGAAAACGTTCTCCCGTCGCGTCGATTCTACGAGATTACGCGTGGAACGCGGAAGATCGTACCATTCGAAGAGATCGTCCGACGTTCTCCGTCGTCGCCGACTCGTTCTCTCGATTATTCCAGGATGAACTGGAGAAAACGGCGTACACGGTTGCAAGTAATACGGTACAATCAAATTTCGTATAGATCGATGTACTCGTATATCGCATCGAGCGCGTGCCAGAGAGAGAGAGAGAGAGAGAGAGAACGAAACGCGGGTAAACAAAACGAGAGACGGGCCCGGCCTTGAGCCGAGCCTCTCGCGATGCTCGCAGCCGTCCCATTCAAGCGTGAGACGGCGTAAGACTCGGAAGTGTGTAAACGGCACTCCGAACGCGGTACGAGAACTCGCTTCTTCTTCTTTTCTCGTACGGAGTACGAGAGTAAGCCGTATCGCGCGTTTCGATCGTCGTCGAGGATCTATACCGCCGTGCGGTGAGAGATCGATCGGCATCGCTCGCGATCCATCAAAATCTAAGAGTCACGTAACGCGAGTAGCTATTATCGAGCTAACGGCCGACGTTTCTGGTATCAGAGAATTGTACTTTTAAACCGTGCGTCGTTAAATAATCGTAAAACGTACGAAAGACGATAAAGTACGGGTCACGATTTTTTATCTCGAAGGCAAAAAGAAAATGATGGAAAGAGACGGAGGAGTAGGTAACAGCTTTCTTCGCGGAAGAGAGTTTAGTTGAAATTAAAGAGAGACGCGCTTCTACAGAGTGGGACGTAAGGTCAGGCGTACGTACGGCCGTTGATAGGTGGAGAACGGAGGGCTCACCCGAGCAGCTTCCTCTCTCGTTCTCCCGCGACGCGCCTCACGACCGATCCTTACGTCCTCCTTCGATCCTTTTCGTTCCACCTTTAACGCCGTTCATTTTCTTTCGAAGGTTCCATCAACTTTTTTCGTTCGACGTTCTGAAGCGATATAGAACGATGCGACGATATAGGATAGATGTATTCGTACGTGGCATGGACGCGCACGTTTTCTACGACAAATTTTTCGTCAGGAAAAAGTACGACGGAAAAGTCGTGGGAGACCGTTACAGGGACGAGCTATTTCCTTCTCTGAGAAACTTCACCGTCGGCGCTCACCGTTTCCCGTTAGTCTCTTCGGGCTACTCCGTTCTCGAGATTTTAACGCGATCGATAACGTTCGAAAGGATCGTATCGAAGGATCGTTGAGCGAGATCCCGTTGGTGCTCTCTGAAAAATTGATCGCTTAAATCCTCTTTGGCTCGCAAATTCGTTTATTCGTTGGAATAATTGGACGCGCGCAGCAACGATTTAGCATCTAACGACTATCTAAAACACGTAAATAAATATAGAAACCGCTAGCGGAACGAAGGAGGAGCAAGAGGGAGAGAGAGTATTTTTCACGGCGTGGACGACGAGCAATCCTGATGAGTGCGTTCGACCAATGGCCGCTTCCATTCTCTCTCTCTCTCTCCCCTCGACTCGCGAGTACTGTTACGATTCGCGAAGATTCACCGAGTGTGTCGTGGAATTTGCATGGTTTCCGATCGTCGAGTGGCCAAGCAGAAATAAAAACTTGGACCCTTCTCGATATATCGGACTCTTCTCGATCCGTCCATCTCTATTTTTATCTCTATCGATCGCTCGCACGCGCGTAACGGTGGCTTAACCGTAACAGTACGAGTCCACGCGAGCGTTTATACCGTATGGGATGATCGAAGAACGATAGGAACGATCGCGAGTCGTCGTCGATAAAAAAGAAGAGAGAGAGAGAGAGAGAGAGAGAGAGAGAGAGAGAGAGAGAGAGGTGCTCGTTCGATCGTTGGTCCTCGCGCGTCGTCCACGCGTTTCTCGCCGAAACAAGTTTCATATCGCGTTTGTAGTCGCGCGTACGTACTACGCTTGCACAGATAAAACAAAAGAAGAGAGGCGAAAGAAGCTCGTTCCGACCTTGATAAAATTGGAGGAAAGGTCAAAGAGTGAAAGGCACCGATCGGTTTCGCGGGTGCGTGCTCGAGAGGGATCGCGAGTGGAGGAGGAGGAGGAGGAAGGATACTCGATACACACGGAATTACGCGTAGCTCCGTTCTTACGTAAACTTACGTGCACTCTCGTTGTTACCGCGTAGGATATTACTTAATCCGTCTTACGGCACGAAGCCGAGTTGCATTCTTGCACCGTAAAACGCTCGATTTCGAATCGTCGACGATATTAACGATAAACATTCGCGTCGAGCGAGTATAAGCGCTCTCCTTTTTGTCTTCGTTTCTCGAGCTACGTCGGTACGCGTTGTATCATTCGTACGTACGCACGTACGCACGTACGTATATGTGCGCGCAAGAACGACACAAAACAAACCGTTTTTAGGCGTTTGGCCAAGAGAGCCGTTTATCAACAACAATGTTTGCCTTTGGGATAAGACGTACGAACGCACGAGCTCTTGGAAATAATTCCAACGCTAGACGAAAGCGAGTTACGCGTTATCTCGTAACGTCGTAACAACGACGTTTTCGTAGATCGAATCTTTCCTTCCTCTTTTCTCCTCTTGGTCTTCGTAATTGAATTATCTCAACGATACGAGGAGAAGGAGTAAGCGATACGAAGTTAAAATTAAAAGCCGGCACGTGCGTTTTTTGATCGAGCGTGTCTCCGGCTAATTAGTGGACCAACGAAGCATCGGTTTATCTCGTTTAACGATTTCAACGATTACAGTCCGGCCCCCCCTTACTCAACTACGATCGCTTCTCGTCCTCTTTCTCGAGTAATTCGATCTTTCTACGCGGCCGACGATTAATTCGGCGTTAAGATACGTCGCGAAACGCGCCGTATCATTGCCACTGCGTTTTATCGTTACTCGTTATTTACTTGCTATTATCGTGATATCCAACGAAATGCATCGATAAGAAATCGCCGCTGCGATTTTTCAGCCGCGAATTTTTCAACATTCTTAGCTCATTATTGCCGCTCGTTATCGTCGTTGACAATAGAAAAATTGTAATCGCTTCGTAGATAAGAACGGTTCTACGAGCCTCGGGAGGTGCGACGATGGTCGTATTATCGGCGTTAAAATTTCAAGCGTAAATCGTAAATTACGTTAACGTCCGAAAACATCCTCGTTTACGCGCATAAACGTCGCGTACGATCGTTAAAACGTCGACTTCTTTTGTTTTCCACGAAGACGAGTAAATTCGTTCTCTTTCATCGTGGCCCCATTGTCGGAAGCATCGTCGGACGTTTTTCTCAGAGGCGTTCGTTTCCTAAAGAAAGAAAGGAAAGGGAATCGGCGCGGAAGACGGAGGATGCTATTGGTCGATTCGCGATAAAACGTTTGTTCGAGGAAAGTTCGCGAGTAGTTTCTCTCGTTCACTTTTACCGAACGAGACGGAGAATCGAGAAGTCGTCCGACGAGGAGCAAGGCTTTTAGGGCCAGGGAAGGAGATTTTAGCGACAAGAAGCGGCTCGGCCGAGCTCTCCGGCTATCGTTTCTCGTCTCGTCGTCGACGGGCTCGCTCTTAAACGGTGGAGCCAATTATCAGCTGTCGCGGGGCTCGGCAGTCGGCTTTCCAAGCTGCTTTTTCGGTCAGCGGAGTCGATGAAAAACTCGAGCCATCGCTCGTCCTCCCGTCCGATCGTGAGAAACCTTCCGAACGACACCGTCGACGCACCGTTCGACTAACTTTCATCCGACGTCGAGCACGCGCCCGAGCAGGAGCAACCGTTTCTCTCGATTCTTTCTTTTCTTTTATTTTTCCTGCACTTTTTCTCTCTCTCTCTTTTTTTTTCTTCCACCTTTCCTTTCTCCTCTGACACGGGCGCGCGCGCGCACGCGAGGCGACCCTGACCTACGCGCGGTTCTCTCTACCTTCTTACGAGTTCTTCTCGCTCGCCCGTGCCTTCCACGAGTGCAGTTTTATTAATGAATTTCTCCGTCGTCCCCGTTCCCCGTCTCGTTTTCACTTCCTTATAGAGAGGCCTTTCGAGAATTCCTCTCGTCCGATTATGGCCTTCCATCGGGCCCGTCTTTCGCGTTTGTCGTCGTAAAGGAAGGAGGTAGTAGCTATGTATCATCCAGTCGATCGGATCAACTCGATACTCGAACGAATTCGAAAACGCGCACTCGCGACCAATCGAGACGTTTCCATTCGAGCGCCGTTACTTTCGTCGACGTCCGAATTTTTACGATCTCTTCCCTTTTCCCCGGCAACTCGGACGCGCGTCGCGAGATAGACGCGAGGATCGATCGGACCGGTACGGGCTCGAAATGCGAATTTACGAGTCCGACCGGCTTAGAAAATCGAGCGTATTCCCTTCGATGGCAACGACCTTGCCGGCGAAGGAAGAGAGAGAGAGAGAAGGGTATCGGCTCGGTCTCGGCGTGGCAACGACCTTGCTACCTTCGCATAATCCTCGCTCATCGGCGTGCCATCCTTCTCTTCTTCCTGTATCCCCTTCGGCATCCTGTTTACATCCCGGCCCGATCTTCTCTCGTCGTTTCGCCTTTGTTCGCGCTTGTCGTTAATGTCACGAATCCGGGACGTGCGCGTCGCACTCGATAGGAGAAACGTCGACGTCTGCTCGTTTTACGCCCTTCTCCAAACGCTCTCGCATCCGAACGTCGGAGAAGAAATAGGAATAAGCGGTCGGAGGAGCACGCGAACGGTTTTATTCGCGGCAACCATGAAATAGCGGAAGCGGGATTAACGCGACTCCAATTAAAGCCGTACGGTCGATTCGGTCTCCTGGCTTTTACGAGCCAGACAAACGAGCTATCCTGCTGGATTATTTTCGATCGGCGTAATTCCGCTTTCGTCTTTTTCTTTTCTTTTCTTTTCTCCTCTTTCCTTTCCGGAACGAAAAATTAGCCGCGATTCGACGGCATCGATGTCTTGGACGATTACAACTCGCTGCCGAGTACCCTCGTACTTTGCACGGATCAGGTACGAAGGACAACGATCGGCTCGGCACCGATCGATATTCGATATTATTTATCGATCTCGCGTAAGACGGAGGAAAGATCGCGACTCGTGCGCGCCGGTACTCTTCGTAAAATCTTCCTTAGATCATGGGTGAGATAAGGAAATGAAAAAAGGAGAACGCGCGAGAGAGAAGGAAAATACGACTCTTGTTTGCCTCTCTCGACGTCAGCAGCGTGACGGTAAATATTATCTCTCGTCCAAGTCGGTGGATGCTGAGATTCTCCTCCTTCCGAGAGAATTTTCTCGAGAATTCGACGAAAGGTGTTATCGCGATCGTATTTCGTGCGTACGACGTAACAAACTCTTTTCGATTCGACGTTCCTTTATATACTTTTCTTATCTCATCGTCGCGCGATGCGCGAACAATAGTTTTAACGACGTACAAAACGAGAATCAACGAAACGTCTCTCGGATCGTCGACGGAACGCTGGCCCGGATTTCCGAATCCAAGGCCGATCGCGATACGCGCTCGCACCTGACTCGCACGAAAAGTCGGATGACGGCGAAAGTACATCGATCGATGGCGCGCCGATACCCGGATAAAAACGTCTCGCGAGAGACGACCGCGATTCTTTAACGAAGCGAAGCCTCGTGGAGGGTAACGTTCGAAAGAAATTGGAGTGCTGCGAAATGGAAGCGTAGAAAATGAAAGAAAAGGAGGAGAGACAGAGGGAGAGAGAAAGAGGAGCGGCCCGAGGAGTCCGCCGCGCCGGAACGATTTTATAATTATTATTCTCGTCGGCGAGCAGACGGCAGTCTCGTCGTTAAAAACACGTTCGCGGAGTTAACGGACTGGCCGGCAACGAGCGTGAAATGCCATTTTCACGCGTAAGACGGGCGTGTCTGTTTTCGACGACTCGTCTTCGAATCCGCGCGCGGCGAGCGCAAGAGAAACGCGAACGAGTGCCCCGGACGATGATTAATGAATCGATTGTTCCATTAGCGTTATCTCCAAGGGAAAAGATAACGAACGGAATTCATCGATCGATTCCAGGGAATTCGATCGAATTCCATAGGTATTTCGGAATTCGCGCGCGCGCGATCGGAGCAAACGGTATTTCGCGTAAAGTATTATCGAGCGAATCGTTCGACGAGTATCGAACTTACCCTTTACCTCCAAAGCTCCTTCTCTTCCGGAAATATCGCGAAGAGGTTTTCTCGAGGGAGATAAGAACGATATACGTGGGAAAAACAACGGGGAAAGAAGCAGGTACGATCGAAGGTGATAGGCTTTGGAGCTCTTCTTTCATCCAAAAAATGTCATCGTTCGCGATAACGCGCGAGAAAATTCGGACTCCGGTAGTTGGACGTACGCGCGCGCTTTTTCAACTCCGGAGATAACAGCGGGAAACCCGTCGTCGTCGGGGGGTCTCTAAACGAATTAGATCGTCTTTAGGGAAGCTCGCAAAGTCGTGCGGCGGTTCGACGAGAATCGAGATAACGTCGACGGATTTTCTCCGACGAATATATCTCAGCCAGGCTGAGCGAGAGAGCCGACGATCGAGTTCGACGACGAGCGCGAGTACGTTGGCAACGAGAGGAAAGAAATCGCACGGTCGTCGCGTTCGAGACGGAAACGACGTAAAATTTATCGGCATACGCGATACACGCTCGCGCTCGTACGTTCGCGACGGGAAGAGAAAGAAATTTCGCCGCTCCCGTTTCGCCTACGATTCGGAACCGTACGAACGTCGCCTTACCTCGCGATCAAATCCTCGTTGGTGTCATTCCGAGCGGGAGAAGCACGAGAGTCCTCTTCGAACGAACGTCGTTCTTGCCTCCCGGGAACGATTACCGACGGATCGGCCTCTGATTTTAGCAGCGACAAGGGATACGCCGCTCGCGGAAGCCTGCGTTTCGGCCTCTTCCGCGCGGACGTACGAAAAGTACGTCAAGCGAAAGTCTCTAGGAACGGGAAGTCCGAGGAAAAATAGGAAGACGCGCGCGCGCGCGCGCGGAACGAGAGAGAAATCTTACGGGAGAGAAAAACCGAGAAACACCTGTCACGCTCGCGCCTGCGTGCGTGTGCGTGTGCGTGCGCGTGTACGTGCGTTCGAACGAGAAACGTAACGCGAGCGCGACGAAAGACTCGTACGAACCGTCGCAGTGCGCGCGAGACTGACCGCCGCGCCGCACCGCGCCGACAGCTAACGGCTTTCGCGCGAGTGCGAGCGCGAGCTTCGGTACTTTCCGCCCGGTGACTTCTCTCTCGTAACGTTTCGGCATTTTCCGTCGGCATTCGACCGCGTTCGGGTGCGCTCGAGCGAACGCTTCGGAGAACGGAGAGACGCCAAAACGACGACGACGACGACGACGAGGACGAGGACGAGGACGACGACGACGACGACGACGACGAGGGAATTAGAAATTCGCCCGATCGATACGAGGATCTTTCGAGAAAGTATTCGAGTCGTATCCGAGGGATCGTCCGGGAAACGCGATTGCTACGCTCGGCCGAGAAAAAGACCCGATCGTTCGGACGAAATCGTATTAGTCATTTTTCAGAAATTTACCGCGCTCGTCGTCGATCGGGACGAGTCGAAAAAGACGATCGTAGCTCGTCGACGTCGATTAGAAAGTATTCCCGGCGTTGTGGCTTTTCCATTAACGGATAAGATCGGAACGCGATCGACGAATAGGTTTCTACGCGTAGGTACTTGGATCGTCGTATTACTCGTACGTAATAGGAAGGATATCCGCGCGTCGCACGTTGGAGAATCGCGAAACGTCGCGGAGGATGGAGAAGGAAAGGGTACGCTCGATGGGGGAGGTCGCGATTTCAAGGTCAGATCGAGATCGATACGATTCGTCGATGGGACGATACGTCCGAGTACTCGACCGCGCGCGGAGGTTAGGAACGGTCGTGTCGCAGAGGTTTATGTCATAGACGTCCACGCACGGCTAGATAGGAGGAAGGAGCACTCTCTCCGTAGACGTTGGACGCAGGTGGCAGATCTAACGGTTCGCCGACACGGAATTTCTCTCGTACGAGAACGCGGACGGATTTCCCTGCGTTTCGAGTCGGCCGATGCCGACTCGAGATTAGTCGTTGACTTTATCCTTCCGCTCCTTGAGGAACCCGACGCTTTCTCGAACGTTAACGACCTTCGTTAACGAAGGAGCTAATCGATCGCGTCGATGCTCTCGATCTATCCACGCTTGCGCCGACCAAACACCTCTGCTATTTGGAATCTTTCGATGTGGAACGCGAAATGATTCGAATATTTCGCGATTCGACGTGCTCTCGCGAGAACTGTCATGCTTCCTACGAAAAATTAGAAACAATGCGAGATGACGCGTGAGGTGCGCCAATGTGGAAAGGACCGAGCGTTTTCGCGGCCCGATATTTTCCTGCCGACGGTGAAATCGTGCGAATCGCAACATCTTTCCAAGATATCTCGACGGCGATAACGAATTTTCGTAGAGTCTTCTTTCAAAGATGTTCAAAGTCTTTTTTCGAGCGCTCGAACGGACGCGGAAATGGAGAAGAGTCTCGCGATGATTCGCAAAAACGTACCGTTAGCCCACTTTGATCGTCGATATCGTTCCTCTCGGTGGAAAGACCCAATCGGACGAATTCGAGAGAAACTAATCGTCGATCGATTCTCGAGAAATTGTCTTTCGCAAGAAGGAAAGGAAAAGAGAAGGAAGCGACGTATAGGGAATTCTAGCGTAAAAATTCTTTGAGATGCTACTCACCGAGAAACGGCGACGCGATAATACGGACGTATCGATCGCTTTCGACCAAAAATTGGATAGTTTTTGGAGATGAAGCGGCAACGAAACGTAGGTTACCGCTTACTGACAATAAGGAGGGTGCTTTGTTAAGGGTCGCACATGGCGCGGCACGTCCGTTGGAAACGATCGCGCGCCAAAAGACCGGTAGAAACATCTGCTTGCTCGTCAAAAGCGCGCCGGTAGACGCGTTTTATAACTCGCTCTCTTTCTCTCTCTCTCTCTCTCTCTCTCTCTCTCTCTCTCTCTCGCTCTCTCTCTCGCTCTCTCTCTCTCTCTCTCGCTCGCTCTCCCCTCTTGCGTGAGCGAGGAGTAAGAAGCGAACGACGCAATTGCGCTCAGCACGATCGAGCAAGAAGAAAGCGCCGATCGAAATCTCGTCTTCCACGATCTGATTCTCTTTGAAATCATCTCCCGTGTCTTGCTCTCGCGAGATAAGATTACGACGCGACAAATTTGACGAAGGAGAAGCTTTTTCTTCTTCTTCCCCTTTTATTCGTTTTGCCGTCATCTTCGTCGAAACAAGGATAAAGATAATTAACGATACCGATGTTGATTCGGTTCGTTCGCACGTCCGTAGGGAAGACGTACGCTCGGCGCCTGAGAACCTACAAGCGCTACGGTAGCCATGCATGTGCGGTAATCGCGTTGCAGGGGCACCCCCGAACGTCGCTCGACGAGATTTTTCAACGAAGAGAAGAAACGTCGAACGCCGACGAACTCGCGCTCGAAAATCAAAGTTATCAACGAATGAGAATACGCGAGGAGATTCGTGCCGCGAGAAACGTCAAGTAGAAGGACGATCGGGTACGAATGAAACTCCACGACATCGGCCACGGCGATATGGTAGAAAAGATGCGTCCTGCAAGCACGATTTACAAGGTAAAAGTTAGAAAGCATATATCCGCCGAGTATCGATGCTTCCGAAACTTCCTCGAGTTTCTTCGCAAGATTTCTTTGAGATTTCTACGTGATTTCGTCACAATGCGAGTCTTTGAGATCTCTGCGTAGCTCTTTCGTAAATCTCATACGCGAACCGCGATATCCGCAGAGGTGATACGACAATCGTAACACCTTTTTCCCTTCTCTTCGAAGGTACGAAGCGTCCGTTCGATTATCGCCTTCCCTTCTAATTTATTGATTTTGAAAGAAAAGTAATCGAAGAGAATATCCGGAACGGGGACGCGCGTGATCGGACGAATGCAAGATGCGACGACGCGAACTTTCCAGGAAACGTCTCCTCGTTTTCTAAAGGATCGCAGTCTCCGCGAGACAACGAGGACAGCGTTCTAGGACAACGAGGACATTTCTCGAGGAGTCCCAAAGTGTCTGATACGTCTGCGTAGGTACGGATGCGCGCGTATGCACCTATGCACGTACGACAAATTGTCTGAGAACAGTGTCGTTCTCATGGTCGAACGCGGTCTTACCCGGAGTCTCGCTGCATGAGACCGTAGGCAAATGCCCGTAATTAATTGCAATTATAAATAATTACCATTCGCAGAAAAAAAAGTTCCCCTCCCCCCTCCCTATCATTTGCGTAACACGATTCTTCTGCGCATCTCGCGACCTACGAAGCTTTCCTCCTCCTCCTCCTCCTCCTCCTCCTCCTCCTTCTTCTTCTTCTTCTTCTTATTCTCCTCTTGCACGACCTCGAACGGTGATCGCTTATCATCGCCGTTTGCGGTTTGCGCGGAAGAAGCCGATCGGACGGGGCGAACCGAAGGAATAAAAAATATCTTCGTTCCGAAACGTTCGTTCGTTCTCGTGTCTCCGTTCGAGGAACGTACGATTCGGACGATCTCTTCCCGGAGCACGTCGCGAATGTGGAACGAAATATCGCGAAACGTTACTTTAATAATCCCCATTCGAGTACTTAAAATCGTACAACGATAATTTAACCGGTAAAGTAGGTAATACGTGTCTCACGGACGAAATTGCTTCTTGCGGTCCCGCGACGATCTATGCAATTTTCCTCTACGAAGATGCACGAAGGTGACAGCTACGGAGACGCATGTTTAATCGTAACAAGTTCCGCCAACGTTGCGCGAGGAACCCGTTTTTATAGAGGACGATTATCAATCCGTCGGCTTTCGGTATTTTTCCGCTCGTAGAAATTCTAATGGATCGAGTTCGAGCGAGTTTAAAGCTAAAGAGGAAAATAATGGCGCGTAGCAGAGATCGAGCTTGGGATCGTCGAGTTTTACTCGAGTTCTACGGTGTTGGGATTGCAGTCGCGTCCGGCGAATCTAAATTCTAGTATAGTAGCCGAGGAGATAGGCGCGAGACTAAAGTTTGTGGCTCGGTGCCACGCCTGCGCGGGAGCGGTGAAACGAGCTTGGCAAAAGCGCAAATTGCGGATGGCCGGTGTGTGTACGCCGGGCAACGAGCTCGCTCGCTCGCTCCTACGTCCCTTTATTCAACATGCAACGCGTTGCGCTTCCGCCACCAGGCAGTTTGACAGCCCTGGACATAGCTGCACGGTCGAACGTTCTTATAGGAATTGCTTTCGGATCGAAGATAACCATTGACGATTTATCTGCTTTTTCTTTTCTCTTTTTCGTTTTCCTTTTTCTTTTTCTTTTTCTTTTCTCCTCGGCGGAAATTCTCGACGGAACGGTCGAGAACGAAAAGAAGGACTTCGTTGGAAGGATTAAATTCTTGTTATTCGATTTAAACGAGCCGGCCTTTTCATAGATCCCGCGTGGATAGCGTTACGTCTTATTAAGTCTGAAAGGCAAAAGGAGCCATGTTGTACGCTTTATACGTCCTCCTCCTCCTCCTCCTCCTCCTCCTCCTCGTGGCAATTAAGACCGCTGACACGATTTCAAAGGAACCTCCAACGAAGAAACGACGTCGCCTCGCTTCGACGAAGGAAACGAAAGCGGATAAGGCGTAATCGCGGTATCTGCTCCTAATCCGATTCGATCGAACTTTTTACCCATTTATATAGCTGCTTTGACGGTCTTCGAGGATCAACGGCAGCTAGGGAAAATTAATACGGTAGATAGGCTTTACGTACGGCGAGGACGTACGGATCGAACAATGCCACCGTAGAAAATTACTCGCGACGCCTTGAGAATATGGACGTTAACGAGGAGGACGAGGAGGATGGAAAGAAGAAAAGAAGAAGCACTAATCGAGCTCTCGAGGTAATATCGCTATTACGATTCGTTTCGTTCCTCTTGTCTTTCCGTCCATCTCTAACGGTAGCAACGACTAATGACTGCGTGGCATTCAAATCTCTCCGTTCGTAACTCGGGAAGAGCTCCTCCCGAGCAACATCTCGGTAAAATACCGTACGTCTCCCTCGCGTGCAATTATTAATAACACGTTACCGCTTATAGGAAAGGATCGCGATCTCTTTCTCTTCCTTTTCTATCCATCTCCTACATTTCGACGATAAAGTTAGACCAGGAAGCAAAAGGACGGAGAGTGCAAATTTCTATAATGATAAGTTGACAGAAAGGAACGCGTATCCGAGATACGCTGAAAATTTCCTTCGGCGAGCTTTTACGTAAAGCAGGAAACCGACTCGCTCAACTGCATTTCTCTCTCCCTTCCTCCCTCCCAGCCCTCTCTCTCTCCCTCCCCCCTTAATTCTAAGCACAGACGGTACTTGTCGTTAGCGATATTATAAAATTGCCCGTATAATTGCTTTTAAATAGATAATGTCCGATAGAGTCAAAATAAGACGTGAAATTGTGGAATAAACGTCGAACGACTCGGGAGCGGACTAACCGATCGAGATCTTTTTCTCTCTAAAAAATGTACCTTTGCTCGTTAACGGTCGCGTTAGAATAAATAAAACAGGAAGACGACCTGTGGACAATTAAACGTTAACGGTTTAAAATCGAGGTTCGCTCGGCGAGTAAAACTCGTACCGCGTAAAACTTGGAAACTGGATTTCATATTTAAAGCAGGATCGAGAGATAGCATCGTGGGACAATGTAGAACGCGTTACGTCGACAATGGAGATTCCGTTTAACTTGACGTCAAATACAAAGGGGAAAGGAAGCCGAGTAAAATCGTCAAGTTATTTTTTGTTTCTTTTTTTGTTGCTATAACCACGAAGAGAAACGAAGAGGCGTACGAGAATAGGATACGTTGACGATTTCGTTCGAACGCAAGGAATGCGATAACACGCGATAGCTTTCCTCGCAACACCGACGTCGATATCCTCGGAACGAGGAGAATTCATTGGAGATATATCGCGCGTAGGACGTTTGTATTCCACTTGTCCGTAGCGAGCTTGCTCGGCTACGATTCCATTTACTTTTACCTCCGCGCGTCCTTCGCGCGTACGAACTCGTAACTCTCGAAGGAAGTAGCGGAACGAGAACGCTCTTGTCTTTTATTTCGGATACGGTCTCGATCGATCCATCGACGGACAAATTTACGACTTTAGTTTTACTTTTGATCGGTTACCGAATACTCGAATAGGGAGTAACGTTCGATTCCGTTGCGGAACCGGAGAAGATAGATGGCTAGACAGACAGATGGAGAGAGGGAGAGAGAGAGAAGCCAGGTAGCAGCTGCAGCTTTTTAATCGTAAAGCTGACTCACCTGTTCTTGCGTGGCAGTGTCGTAATAGCCATGTTCAAGGACCCCTCGTAACGAGCGGCGTCCTTCTTCGAGCGTCGAGGAAGATCCACGCAGGCACCCTGCGTGAAGCTATAAGTTCTTCGTTTCTTAAGGCACAGCATCTTCCTCCTGCTCTCTAGCTCGTATCTGGTTACGATCCCCTAACGATCCGCCGCATGGTCCACCAAGTCGATCCTTTTTTAAGTCGAGAGGGACGATTCGAAGATCGCTCGATCTTGATTCTTCTTTCGCGAACACTCGATCCACACTGATATCGAAGAGAACAACGAAGAGATATTCTAACAACATTCGAGGAACGATCGATAGATCGCGCACTATCGAGTTTCTATTCTTTTCGTAAATATTAGGAAAAGAGAAAAATAGGGATAGGAGTGTCGAGGGGGGTGTCGAGGCGCGTGTCGAGGCGCGTGTCGAGGCGCGACCTCCGAGAGAAGAGACTCGCGAGAGTGTCTCGTCAGGCTCGTAGCAAAGTTATAACTGTACTGAACGGTGCGCCGGCGATCTTACCACGAGCGCGAGTGCGCTCGGTGATAATGACCCCCACAAAAATGACGATGGCATCGTCTTTACGGCGGTCTCGCTGCTCGGACCCTTCCCCTCGCTTCTAACTCGCTTCTTATTTACGCTTCCTCTCTCTCTCTCTCTCTCTCTCTAGCTTTCTCTCTCTTTTTTGTAGATCGATTTTCGTGCTCGAAGAAATAGGATAAAGCAGGCTGCGAGTTTCTATACGCGAGTTTCACCGGCTAGAGAACGATCCGCTGATCGATCGGTCGATCGATCGATCGATCGATAGAAAAATTAATACGTGTACCGATATTCGAGGAAGGTGGTCGGAAAGGTAAAGCGGAAACGCGATCGAGTCTACCTACGTACGTGCGAACTGCACACACGGACGCGTAAACGAGAAGATATACGAGACGGTCCTGTTAAGGCACGCGCGTTCGATCGCCGCCAGGCGCAACCTGTTGCATCTGGTTGACTCGTGCGCACCCGCGAACGACCAACGAACGAACGAACGAACGAGAGAGACGTAGATCGAAGATCTCGCGCAGGAAGACGTACGGTAATGTCGTGAACTTCAGCAGTCCGTCCGGCCGGTGCGGAGAAGCAAGTGCAGTTATGTTGCACTGACCGCTAGGAGCTGGGGAACCATCGCAGGACCATCGCTGGGTCTCTGTTGCTATGCAACGCGACCGTCTGGCCAAAACAGTGAGAACGACCTTTCGTCCGCGCTTTCCTTCTCTCGAATCTGCATTATTTCACGAAATATCTACGTTTTAAGGCGCGATCAATCGCACGGTACTTGGAAATTTTCATCGGTCACGAATCGATACCGTCGCGAAGAGCAGAAAATTATCCGAATCCGCCTCGTCGATTTACGATCGACGACACCCGATCGTCCTGCATTAAATTCGATTTACCCGTTCGATTTGCACGTTGTATCCCGCGTAAACGGTAAGGGTAATAACTGTTCTTAGAACAAATGTATGTCGAGGTTTCGTTCCACATCGTCGCGAATAGGAACGCGAATCGCGAATCGGAGAATTAAACGAGCAGTGCGTGATGTATCGTCGAAACGTGGAAATTATTGACAAAAATATTATTATATCGATAAAACGCGAACGTACGTTCCCGTTGACGCCAGTACGATATTTTCCATTTCGCAACGCACAGAGAGGATCGAATTATATTCCACTAGCAAAGGTAAATCGTCCTTTATTGCTGCCAGGACCGTTAGAAGCAACATCGTTGCTCCTATCGCGAACGATCATATTGTTCTTGGGCATAATTCGTTCTCACGTGGCCGATACGATCGCATAACTCGTAAAAATAGTACCGTGCAATGTTCTTTACGATTAATAAAGTTCGAACGACACTTCGCATCGATGTACGATCTGCTTTTTTTCCGTCTAAAGTCTCTTAATGGACAGAAGTGGACTGATACGTGGACGCATGCTCGTTTCACGGAGAATGCAAAGAGGATAGAGAGAGAGAGAGAGAGAGAGAGAGAGAGAGAGAGACGGAACGAGCCGCGGATAGGCACGGTGAAAGTATGTAGACAAAATTTGCATGCGCCATGAGGAAGCTATGTACCATATAAAAATAAAAAGTCGAAAAGATCGTTACGTACGAGGTTGGTGCATGCACCCAGACGCAACCACGGTTGAAAATCATTACGCGCGGACGTCGATTTAATTCTTGGGCACTCGTCCGTTCGCTCATCGATTTCATAATCGAGAACGTTAAATAGAAAGAGCGTTTCGACTTCCGTGAGATAGAGATAGGTATATAGAGGCGTCTTATCGCGTACGATCTCTTACGGAATTGCGTTCCGATTTTCATTCGAACGAAAGGAAATAACGAGGGAATACGTAAGAGTGGAATATTTATCAAGAGAAATGGTGGGATTTTGCGTGAGCGTGAGCGTGAACGAACGCCGAAGTAACTCGGTGGGTTCGTTCATTGGAAATCGAGCGAAAGAAAGGTATTGCTCAAGGCCGTTAACGAGATCGCTAATCGGACTTGGCTACGTACACGTTTGAACACGTTGTAAACCAAGCAAGCGATGACAAAACGATAAAGAACGTCGGAAAAATAAGGGAAATGTCCCAAACATCTCGATACCATCGATCTCGTTCCTCCTTTGGCAGCTCCTCGTCCCTTGCTCCCTCCAATGGCGCCTTTCCTTTCCGTACGAGCGCGAACGCATTACGATTGATTCTGCGTTCTCTTAAAACTTCTCCTCGCTCTTTTTCACGATTCACTTTCCCGAGCTCGAGGTCGAGGTCGAGGTCGAGCTCAAAGCTCGAGATCGAGATCGAGATCGAGATCGACGTCGTAACGCGATAAACGAATCAATTTTCGTCGAACATTTCAAAGTGAGAAACGAAAAGAAATGGTAAATAAAAAAGAAGAAACGATGCTGCGTTGCTTTATCTCTCTCTCTCTCTCTCCCTCGGCGAGCACGAAATCGCAAGGAGAACGATCTCGAAGGAGCATGCTTCGTGCTCTTGCTCGCGCTCGACTAACTCGACCGTTCGCTAACTATCTGACTCTACGGAAATAATAATAAAATAAGCCAGTTCTCTCGCGAACGGGAGAACGTGCCCATGGTGAACGTGACAAAACGATTTTCTATCGCCTTCTCTTCCTTCTCTCGTCTTTTGCAAGATTCTCCAATTTTTCACGCCAGAAATATCGAAATCAAAAGAATCTGGAACGAGCTTGTGAAATTTTCGGCATGATTATTTTTTTCTGAAAGAAAAGAAGAAAGGATTAAATTATATAAGATGTATCTTGATTTACGAAGTCATGCGCATTTATATATATATGTGTCTGTGTGTGTATATACATGACGTGTATGTATATATATATATATATTATTATATCGTTATATCTATCGTCGCAAGTACAGCAGTTATAAAACATTGTCGTGTTCGTGGCGCGTTAACGACGCAGAAAGGGAACGAAAGGGTAAGAACGAGACAGGTGGTGTGAGTGTGTGTGTGTGTGTGTATATGAGAGAAAGACGTACAAATGTGTTAAAAACCTTAGAGTAAGATCGCGTATCAAAAAGGGTTACGGCGAGGGTACGAACTTACTTCTAATTCGGACTGCAAAGGTATACGAATACGAAATTCGTGCAGTCATTACATACATTTGATATCACGGTGCCGAGACCGATCGGTCTTATTTCTCTTGTTTCCTTAGTAAAAAGGCTTCGCGAGAGAGAGAGAGAGAGAGAGAGAGAGAGAGAGAGAGAGAGAGAGAGAGAGAGGAAGAGAGAGAAATGCTCGCAATTAAAAATTCAATGTTCCAATTTATTGCAACTACTCGAAGAAACAAATTATTCGATTCGTTATTCGCGCATGAAGCAACTATTTTCTCTTTCTCTCTTTTTCCGTTTTACTCGTATCGCTAGCTAGCGTGTAATAATCGATAAATAGTAATAATAATTCGTAGTAATAATTAACAATAAGTTTTAATCGTTTTTCGATGATATTTCTATCTATAGGGCACGCTCGTAAGTACAGTGGCCCTTTGAAAGAAAAAACAAGAAAAAAGAGAAAAGAAAGCGTATCACCGAGGTGCGTTAACTTTCTTTGAAAGAAATGGCTTATCAATTATCATCTAACGTCGCCAACGAGTAATTCTTCGAATTACTCGTTACGTCGACCGACGACAAACGGGGTTACGTGGGATGCTTTTTTGGCTTCGTTGAAATGACACGAGTCGACGACTACCCGACTCGAGTTGTCGCTCTTTGTTACAATATTATAAAATCGTGGGTTTCCTTTATCTTGGAGAGACTACGAAATGGTCGTCCGAGATAATCAGGCTACTTATATGATATATAATAATAATAATAATAATAATAATAATAATGTGTATATATATATGTATATAAATTATAAAATATCGACTTTCCTTAATCGACACTTAAATTACGAATGTTAGATTTTCCTTCGGGACAAGGATGCGTGGCTTCTTCCTTTCTTGTTTTTCCGTTTGTGGATACGCGTGCAATAGTAATCTTTCGCGAAAAAAACTATCGTTCGAGGATGAAAGATGAAATACGTATGTATAAAGATATATATATATATATATATATATATATATATATATATATATAATACGTATATGTATAAAGAGAAGAATGTTTGCTCAACTTATTTCTCACGCGAAAGGGAGTCAATACGGCTTATCACAACGGCTTTCTTTAGTAGAGTTCGTCGAACGCGCATCAACGACGTACGCGTATAAAAATTACACATTACTTACGCATACAAACCATTATGATTATATTACTGTAATATTATTATGATATAATTATTACTATTATCGTTATTATCGGTGAACGACCGATTTAAAGTTTAAGAATAATCAACGTCTTGATCTGTGAGTAACGTGGGTTGCGTTTCGATAAAAAATTAGGAACGTGGTGTTTCTTCTCGTTAGTCTTATTACGTTCACCGTTCTTACATTTTATTATTGTTCGTTTTTTATTTCATTTTATAATCTCGCTATCCTTTCGACGCTACCGACGGCGTGAAAACGAAGGAAAGTTTGCCGCTCGTTCTCGAGTAGAAAATTATTCCCTGAACGAGCACGGAAACGTTACGAAATATTTCTCTCGATATTAAATTCCCTTTTTTCTATTTCACCGTCAAGACATCGACGAAACCGAGCGAGAATAATAATTAAAATCGCAAAGAGAAATGCTATATAGCGGTAGGCCCTGCGCACACGTCACACTGAAAAATGGGGATAGAAAAAATACATTATCTTCGTATCAAAATTACGTATCAACGAATAAACAAATTTGTCTACACGCGAAGGAATCAAACGAGCTTATCGTATTACGTGCAGTCTCCTCGCTTCGCGCTTAAATCAGCGCGATCATTAAACGTATCGACGCGTAAAAAACTGATTGTCTTATAAAATACTCGATCGCGTTCATTTTTTTTTCTTTTCTTCCCTTTTCTTTTTTTTCTTCCCAAGTACGATAGTAAAGTAAAATGACTAAACGGGCATCTTTATGTGTAAAATAAAATACACAATTTTATGTATATATGTATATACATACATACATACATATATATATATATATAAACAGAGAGAGAGAGAGAGAGAGAGGGGAGAGACTATACGGCCCTCAAAGCGTAATATGCTACAAATTTTCCTACGTTTATCCGTTACGTAAAGTTTAATTAATGGCCGAACGCAGACTTTCCTTATAAAACTTTCGCTCCTATTATTAAACCTTGGCAAAACGGAAGATAGAAAATACATCGAATATATATTTATGTGTGTGTGTGAGTGTATTCAGCTTTATCATCTAAATGATAATGATAAACCGACTATTTGACGAGATTACTTATTGTGCAAAGTATATCACATCGTGTAAAGATACAATAAAAATGCAAATTACTCTGCGAAAAAATAGTAGGATAAATTAAATAAGCGATTCGGTTAAAATAGACGATTAAACGTTTCTTTGAAACAGGCTGGCACGAATTTTTGGAAAATTCGATCGCCCCTCGTGCAAAGACTCGACGCGATAATAAAGTTGGAAAAGTGCGTCGCCTTGAAATACTATATTTTTGTATCGCTATATAAAAGAAAAAGCCCTAACGGAAATAAATAAAAATCTCGCGAATCTCGATTATCTGTAGAAAAAAAAAAAAAAAAAAAAAGAAAAACAAAAGCGTATTGAACTGTTGCGTCTCGAGGATTAAACCGCAGCGGTATCATCGGTGTTTCGTAGCAAGGCGGCCGCTTTAACGACGTCCCCGCCGCACTGGCTGAGCATCAGCTTGCAATCCTCGAGACCGACAAAATTGTTCTCCCTTTTCAACAAGCCTTGAAGACGTTCGAGCTTTATCGCCGTCAAGACGTCCCAGCCGGTGACGTTCAAGGCCGCTATGCAGGACTCGGGAGTCGATTGATCGTGTAAAACCTTCAACATGATTCTCACTTCGTCGGACTGTTCGCCGTTACGCGGACCACGAGTTCTGCGAGCGTTCGGACCGTCGCAAGCGAACTCTAAAAGATCCTCGCAGGAAACGTGATCGGATTGTCGCGACAAATCGCTGTTACGCGCGACTACCAATTTATCCGATTCTTCGCGATCGTACGATTTCGTATTGGACGTAAGATAGTTGTCGTTGTTACAGCAATTAGGATCCTTGCGATTCGCATTGTCCGATCCAGAGGATTTCACGGTATTTGCGTTGTACTGCGTGGTCGTACCGGTGCTAGCGATCACGCTGGATTCCTCCGCAAAGGACCGTTCTATCTGAAGCGTACAGTTGAAAGATCTTTTTTGATGGCTCGACGATCCTCCTCCTCTCGCGCTCGTCGGCTGGGACGATCTTGCGATCGAAGCTACGCTCGGAGATTCGTTTTTATTTGAGAGACTCGAGTCTTCCGATCTGCTCGAGCTGGACGTAGTGGAGTTTCTACTGGGCAGCCCCGTCTCGGCCTCTTCCTCGAGGGATTTCGAAGCAACGCTTTTTTGCGAATTTTTCGACTCAACGCTGATCTTTCTCCTAACGTCAACGTCAACGGAGTCGTTCGTTTCCTCCGATACGTTCTCAGTAGTACAGGATCCTGTATCCTCGGGATCGATCAGATTGTCAGAGAACTCGAGTAGATCCTCCGAGATGACGCTGCAACGATGCATCTTGCTTTCGTCCATGGGCAAAGAATCCAGAGCGGCAAGCTCCGACTCGATGCGCTGCTCGAATTCTTCCGGACTGGAAGAAGGTACGAAGAACGTTAGACGGATGATGGTTGGAAGTGCGACTAGAGCTTCCCGTCTAAGTAGGACAGAGGACGAAGGAGAGAGTTGGCCCTACCTACCTGTTGGTCGAAACTTCCGGAGAATAGCTCTCCTGCAGGGTGGAAGTACTGGTGGTCGGTGAATTCGCATATTGAAGGAGAAAATTACCGTCGACTTGATCCTCCAGAGCGGGCGGCGTCGTGACGGCCATTTTGGCGAGGGTCCTCGTCACTCCTCCACCCGGTATGATCAACGGATGTTTCCTTTGATGTCTGGGCAAGCTCGATTTCGGTTGTAACGTTTTCGAACGATCTCGCGGCGGCAATGGTATCGGATTTTCATCGACGTTACTCTGATTCTGATTGTTCTCGATCTCCAAAGCGGAGTGGTGCCTCTCCAAGCTTCGAGTTTGAGGTAAGGGAGGTGGCAGATGAGGAGGTGGCGGTGCTCGAATCTTTGGCAAGGTTTTTGCTCCGCCGTGATGCATATCCACAAATTGAAAAGCGTGTTCCGAAGATGCGTCCTCCGGATGGGACATACTATGGCCAAGGGTCGCGTGTTTGTTACCACGAACTCTTGGTCTC
Organism: Vespula pensylvanica; assembly: GCF_014466175.1. Lineage (NCBI taxonomy): Eukaryota > Metazoa > Arthropoda > Insecta > Hymenoptera > Vespidae > Vespula > Vespula pensylvanica. The sequence goes on along the minus strand of NC_057699.1, from coordinate 4,762,153 downwards.
ACCACAGGCAATCCCGAACGCAACATACGAAGAGGATTCGTGTCTTGTGCGCTTTCGATCGCTGGTGTTTCGACCAGGCTGTTGTACACCTCCTTGGCTTCCTCCGACAACGTCGCCTAAACAAGTCGCGGGATGGGGATAGATTCGGGGAGAGAGAAGAAAAACGAAAATTAAAAACAAAAATTATAAATGAGGAGCACTATGATAGAAGAAGAAGAAGAAGAAGAAGAAGAAGAAGAAGAATAAGAAGAAGAAGAAGAACGAACGAACGGACGAACGGACGAACGGACGAACGGACGAACGAACGAAACGATATCGATCTCCGTCGAGGAATCGTTGCCACGCGTTGCCAACAGAAAGTTGTCGACTCTTGAAACCGAACCAAAAGACGTTTTCGTGTGCGTGCGCGTGTGCGTGTGTGGACGAGTAGTAAGATACTTGGTGCAGCGAAACGAATGCAACTGCTGCATCGGATAAAGGTGCGTGCGACGCAATGCGCAAAGACGCGAAGAAGGATTCGGATTCGTGCACCGTCGATCGCAATCCATCGTTCCTCGATAATTCGGTCGACGCGCGTAAGACGTAAGATCTCGTCGTATGGTATAAAAAGGTATAAACTCTAGTCGATACAAAGCCATAATCGTTATTCGGTTAATATCCGAGTTCGACGATCGAGACAAAAGAGAGGAACATGCAAGCATGCTATATACTCTACGCATAGGTATACGTGGATATCTACGATTCCTTCCCGAGGAAGGTTCTTACGGCCTTTATCGTGCAAATCGATCTTTCGTGAAACCCCTCGCATTTTAAGGAGCTGGAGAGGGAGGAAAGGTCAATATGTCGTTGGTAAATTCCGGATACTCCGAACTCGTGTCCGAGTCCAGATCGGAATTACTCGTGAAGGTCAAACTGGAGCTCGGGGCGCTTTCGGGCCAGGAGAGCAAGTTATTCCTAGAAGAGAAAGGCGGGGAGAGGGAATTTAGGAAGCTCGTAGAGGGTGGCGGTGACTTCCCACAGAGTTCCACCGAGGAAAATCCTCTGGCCGAATCCGGATGGAGAAATTGTCCCTTGTTCTTAAAGTTCAGCCTCAAACTGTGAGGGACCTTTTTGCTACGGCGTTTGTAACGCAATCGACTCCTTATGTCCGTCTCCGAATGAGAAACCGAGTCCGAATCCTCGCTGGAATCGTTCCTCGGATGGAACGACCTGCGTACGTTCTTTAACGGCGGCTTTCGATTCTCCGACAGAGACGACGTCCTGTGCCGATAGACGTTCGTCGTGTTGCACGTCGGTTTATCTACCAGCACCTGCTCGGACTTCGGTAGCTCCTTTCTAGCAGTCTCGTTTTGATACAATTTCGGTGGTTCCAATATATGCTGATGTATGCTAGGGCTCGCAGGCGGATTTGCCTTTTGCGTTATATTCAACTTAACGGCGCTCGATTGTTGCTGACTCTGCAAGGGTATGTTCAAGTCGAGATGCTTCGGTTTCTGAAGCGGAACGTTCAAGTTACGAAAAGTCACTTGAGTCGACTGGCTCGGCAAGTCCAACTTTCTCATATTCGGTAACATCGCTTTATTCGACATAGAGTTCTGACCGATGTTCTTCCCGAGCTGCATCATATTTTGCGTCAACTTTCCCAGTCCCAGGCTCAATCCTTGACCCTTCTTCGAGTCCAAGTAACTTTTAACGCTCTCCAGGCCCGATACCTCCCGTTGATACTTTTCCGCGAGTATCTTGCTACTCAGTTCGACTTGACTGTTGGCCTCGGCGTCGGACTTTCGCCTGAGCCGCTGAAAATTGACTCGCAAACTTTCCGAACTGCTGTATATCGGCGATTCCTTTTTATCCGACTCGGCAATGAACAACGGATTGTTCGATATTACGAAAGGGAAGGCATCGAAACCGTTTTGATTCTGTTCGATCTTACGGAAGCTTTGAATATTTATTCTTACCGCCTCCACGTTTCCTCTCGTCGTACTATTATCGGACGTGCCAGTTTGTACATTGGTTTTTATGCTATCGGACGAACCGTAAACGATGCTCTTCGTTTCTTGACCGGGATGATTCGATCTGGGCACGAAAGCGACCTTCGACGCTCTCGCTTTCGCTATGTCGATCTTCTTCGTGAATTCCGTTATATTTATCTTTGAAGAATCACTGAAGGAGCTCGACAGTTTTGGTCTCGTTCCGACGTCGATGTTACTCATCTTCTCTCTCTGGGACTCGAATTTAACTGGTTTGCCGCGGGAGGTATCGAGATTCGCCGTTTTCTCCTTCAACAAGTCGTAATTAGGCGTCTCTTCGCGGGCCACCTCGAAATTCGTCGAGCTCGTCTTGTCTTGCAACGTTTGCTCGCAATTATCGACTTTGTTTTGATAGAGCTGTTGCTGAGCGGCCCTGTTGCCCATCAACGAGGTTTGCTCTTGGATATTGCTCGCGTACGAGGATCTAACGGAGTGCTCCAAATTATTCATTTTATCAAATTTGTCGGATTTCTCCTCGACGAAGCGCAAAGCTTTATCGACGGAACAGCTCAAACCGCTGCTGTCCTCGTCAAAATATTTAGGTTGCTCGAAGTAGCGATCGACGTAACTGGTCGATATCCGTTTGGATTCCCTTGGAAAATCAAGATTAGGATTATCCATTTTGAAGGACACCGTTCCGTTGTGTTGCTTAAGATTATGATTTGGATTTATGTCGATCGCATTTTCGCAATTGTAGCCACTTTTCCTATTTCCATGCTCGAGGAACTCGCTCGATTTCACGAGATTCTGTTTGGTGGCTGCATTGTCCAATATATGCGCGTCGAATTCTATATCCATATAGGAAGTCCAGGCACTTGGTTTCGTTAAAAGTTCGCGGGACTTTGCAAAGCAAAACTCTGCCGAGGCTTTATCCCACAAAGGCAATTTTAAGGTCGATGGGGCGCCAAGAGATTCTATGCTAGATACCGTGGAGGATAGCGATTGTAAACTCGAACATAGCCACTTTATATCGTCGCATGCACAAAATAACGTTAGTTCGTTACATACAATACAGACGTTAGATACGATCATGCAGAATTAGAACAATAATGGTTGCGTACGACGAGGCAAGCGAAATGTCACATGAAATTATATCAAATTAATATCATTCGAAGATTCGACGTTATATATCGACGAAAAATAAAAAAGGATTTTTATAACGGCAGTGCAGCGACGCATAAAAAAATGAAGAAAAAAGAAAAAAGGAAAACGAAAAGGATAAAAGAAGTGAATAAACAAAAGAATAAGCGATAACAAAGAAAAATTGAACGAGACAAATAAACGATGAGTTAGAAAGGGAGGAGGAGAGGAGGAATTAATTAGTATTAGAGTTTTGTCGAAAGTCGATCATGTGTATGCGTGTGTACGTACGTACGTATGTATATGCACACACGCACGCGCGCGCGCGCACACGCGCACACACACACACATATATATATATACACATGCGTATGTACGTATATACGTACGTACGTACGTACGTACATACATATATATCACTTATGGTTTAATAAAAATATTCCTAGCTGAAAGATTAGTAATGCATATACCTACTTTTCGAGTGAAAATGACAGCAGGAATTAACTCTGTTCCATAACAGTTTAATCTGAGAGAGATTCGTGATACGTTATCGAAACATTCGAATTCGTAAATTTAAAAGAGAATGTTAAAAGTAATAATCGATATTTCTCTATCGGTTAATCGGACGAACTTGTTGGTGGTGTGAAGAGTGTGCGAAACTGCATAATCCGTAAGCTCGCGAAGGAATTCGATAAAGTGATTAAGTGATAACGATTGCTCTTCCTTCGCTTAGACTTTGAGAATCTTTATGTTGTGTGTATATTTTCATAATATAGGTACCAGTAACCAAACAAAAAATTGTTTCAATGTACCTGCATGTCAGGTATTCTGGCTGCTTCTTCTGAAAAGTGTCGTCTGTCTGGTTTGGGACTGTGTTGATGTGGCAACTTAAAAGAGAATTTTCTGCGTCTTGAAGGACTGGCGGGTGTTCGGGGAGACTCCGGTGGATGTTCAAGATCTGTCATGGAACGTGCTGTCAATTCCTGTGCCATAGCAATGGCCGAGTAGAGTGTTTTCTGATCGGCTGCAGAGATAGGCTTCACCTAAATATAAGATAAACGTTTACTGATTCCATCAGTTACGACTCTACTAACTTTATTTCTATCTTTGATCTTTAGTATGGCTTGCGCTACGACTGTACGATATCGTATATTATATGCGTATCGTCCCGCGAAAGATATCGATCTCTCGTTGATTACGATCGTAATGGCGTAATTCCTTTTCTTTTTCTTCTCTTTTCCTTTTTACCTTTCTTTCGTTTTCGAGTACTTTCCTCGAGTACTTCCTCCAGTTAAATTTATTAAGTTTTATTCCTTAACTAATGCGTTCTCGCAATACAGGTAAGACAATAAATAATATAAATACGTATAAACGTAAGTTACAGACGTAAATATAAATGTGGATAAATATAAACGATAAATACAAAAGTAAAAATATCAAAGTAGAAAGTAAATGTAAATAATGTTGAAACATTTATACAAACTGATATAAAAAGAGCAGCAAACAATAAATAAGAAAATATTAATGATCACTAATGTACAAACGTATGATTAGAAATAATAAAAGATTACTGTACATTTATGGGACTCACGGTCGCTTGTTTCTTCTTGCTGCATTGCTTTGCCTGTATCTCCCGAAGTTCGTTTCTTGCGTTGCTCGACTCGTGTTCGGTAGGTAAAGGGTGCCCGGGTGGCGGTGGAGGAGCGGAAGAACCTTTTACGACGGTACAAGATAGCGGTAGATGCGTTAGACAGCGAGTTTTGTATTAGCATCGTTATTATTACGATCATTGCTTGTATCATTCAACGAGCGTCCGTAGACTTCGCTTACCCAGAGACCTAAACATTTGATCCATCTCAGCCAAAAGGCTCGGGCCAAAGTCAAAGTTTAGCGTTTTGTCGAATCTCAACGGACTGTCTTGATTCTCCTCGTCGCTGATCTCGTGATATTCGTGGTCGGCACCGAGACTTTCGATATTACCGATCGGATTTGACGACACGACGGCAGCTTGTTTGCTCGGGTTAGAAACGCTTCCCAATTGGCACATCTCGGAATTAACGTCGGACCATAAACTGTCTACAAAAAGTATCAGAGAGAAGTATGAGAGAAAGATATTGATATTCTCTCTAACGACAGTACTAATAATTACTCCCTCTAATAAAAGGAAAGGAAAGAACATAAAAAGAACTACCATGTTTACTTTGCTGTTCTTGTTGCAAAGCCCTGCTATCCCTCAAAGTTTCTCTGTCTATCTCTAAACTTCTTACATCCTGATTTAAAATTTGACTAGAATTATCCGTTACATCTTCCTGCGGCTTATAGGGGGTTACCACTTGACGCGGTAAATGTGGGTACTTGCCACCGAGAAAACTGATATCACCGAAATATGCTCCGTCCAGGCCAACGTGACCGGTGTGTTTCAAATCGCCCTGAGGAGAAGATATCATATCCGTACGAATTTTCCTGCGTTGAGAGGAAAAGGCGTTTTTCCCGTCGCCTCTTGTAAATTCTCCTGGCTTGTTGCTCGGTAAATTCGACCCAAGATATGCTATCGTGTGAGCGGGATTAAAGATCCCCGTTTTCCCATTGTTTAAGACGCCCTTCCACATGGTATTGCTACTACCTTTGTCCAACACGGTTATTATATCGCCTTGTCTATAGACCAATTGTCCCGCTTCCGTGCTGTCCTGCACAGCTTGGACTTGCTCCGGCTTCAAGTCCGGCAACAAATTGATTAATTCGGAGAATTTCGGCCGTTTGGACGGCTCGTGCTGCCAGCATTGTTGCATCAATGAAAAATAATCTTTCGGGCAACATTCTGGTTGTTCGAGTCTTTGAAAATTTGGTTCGTCGATGGCTTCTAGAATTTGATGACCCGTCAGCGCGGCCCACGGTTGAAATCCATAACTGAACATTTCCCAAAGGGTCACGCCGTACGCCCATACATCGCTGGCGGATGTAAACTTCAAGTAAGATATGCATTCCGGAGCGCACCACGCGATCGGTAATTTTAAATTTACATTGAAGTTCGTCTGATAGTAATCTTTACCGACGCCGAGCGCACGGGACAATCCAAAATCTGATATCTTAACTTTGTTCTTAGAAAAGACAAGGATATTCCTTGCGGCTAAATCTCGATGTATCAGTCTCTTTGCTTCCAAGTATTGCATTCCATCGGCTATTTGAACGGCGAAATCGCATAGCGACAAAACGGGAAAACTGGCCCGTAAACTCGGCTCCTTCAAACACTCTAGTAGAGAACGCAATGGCGCTAATTCCGTTACCAGCATCAATGAATTTGTATCCAAAACAACTCCGTATAATCTTACTATGTGTTCGTGATCGATGGAGTGCATAATGGCAGCTTCTTTTAAAAATTCTATGGGATTATTCTGCATTCTCTCTCGCGATAAACACTTTATTGCAACTTGTATCCTTTCGCCGTCGTTGGTCCATACGCCTTGTTGTACAACTCCAAATTCTCCTGTCCCTAACTCCTTGTTCACTATTATCGCATCGGCAGGAATCATGTGCTTGTTAGGAACGCGTACCGGAGGCCTATCCTGTCTTTCCTCCGGTAACATACCAAGAGCACTGGGTGTTTGTTCTTCGCGCTTTGGTAGTAACATCTTCTTAAACTTTGACAGATAATTTTGAGGGAAGTGCTTTTGAAAATATTTCTTTAAGCGTCTCATTTCAGGTTTACTCATTCCTATGGCATTTAAATCTTCTTCGGTCACATATTTTAACTGCGCCGTTGTTTGAACTTTTAGGTCCCCTGACGATAACAAGAAATAAATGTAAAACACGTTTAAACTTCTCCGAGTAATGCAAGCACGTTGTATCTACGTACCCCGAATACCTGGATAATACTGTTGCAATTCTGCCTCCATAAGAAATTCATAAAGTCCAGGACCGACGTTGCGCGACATTCCTCCTTGCGCATCTGTGTTTTTACAATGACATCGTTAGTTAAACATTTCCATTATAATATGCGAGAAATTTCATTTGCTGCATTGTTTATTAATATATATGTATATAGCGATACGGATTAAAGAGAAACGGAAAGAACCCAGAGAGAGAGAGAGAGGGGGGGGAGGCAGGGAGGGAGGGAGAGCGAGAGAGAGAGAGAGAGAAAGGAGGGGAGAGTGGAAGTAGAGTGGAAAATGTATTCGGCAAGTGCATAGAGATCTCGAGAGCCGAGTCTCGTTCGCAAAATCTATTTTCTTTCGTCGTATTTCCGCGAAAGACACGCCCCGCGGCCTTAAATAGAAAGATTTTATTTATAATCAATCGAGACTTCGTACCGCGCACTCACCCATTCTTCGCTGCAAGCGAGGATACGCTTTGGCAACGGCGAGGGCCGTCCGCTTCGGAGTCACAAAGCTTTCTTCCTCTCTTTTGTTTCTTGTCGCGCGCGCGACAACGACCAATCGACCGGTCTTCGTTCTCTCAGCCTTCCTTTTTCGCTTTCTCAACCCACATTTTTACGAGTCATTTCACCCCTACTTTTATCCGCCGTCTCTTTCATCACCGGCTCTTTAGTCGATACAACTTTTAGATTTTTTTCTCGCTTCCTTTATCCGGCGTAATCGAACGCACTCGCGTACGATAAAACCTCGCGCGAGACGCGTATCCCTCGCGAGTTTCACTTTCTCTCTCTCTCTCTCTCTCTCTCTCTCTCTCTCTCTCTATCCCTCCCCCCTCTCACTCCCTACTATCTCCTCTCTACATACGAGACGACAGATCGTCTTTATCGTTTGCACGAAGCACTAATTTACAGGACGCGTACGCGATGCATAGCATCGACCAATGTCGTGCTGCTAGTGCAATTACTACTACTGCACTTTGCTGTTATTACTGGTGAAAAGCGTGCAAGAAGCGATCGACAGATCCATCGCAGCATCATGAATCGGTCGTTTTCGTTACGATTCGGTTATAGTCGGCTTATACACATGGAAGATGACAAGCGACAATATCGTTCGCGTAAACTCCCTCCTTTGACTACACGCTATTGGTGGCTGTATCCACGTGCTACTGCGTCGACCAATAGGGACGAGCTATTACAACGCCAACTTGTTAGAGACTTTGTAATTTCACTCACGCGGGAGAGTCTAGTCCTTCGTGCGACGTAGAACGGAGTCGTCGTTTGAATATCGTAGGAAACATCGGTGGTAGTACCGACGAACGGATAAACATTCGAAATAATACAAGTATACTGAATTTTGGATCAATTGTGAACGGATAATCGTAAAAATCCAACGATATTGAATTTCGTACAGGCGCTACTTCACCGGCAAGGTACCCTTCTTTCATAGTGCGTTGTTGTTGTGAATCTTTCACCTCCGTTGTCTTAACCTTCGTTCACACGTGCGTTTTTATAACAAAAGTGATATCTATAAGTTATTTAACGGCATTTATTCTTATTATATTTTTAGTATGAATCAAAAAAGGCTATTAGACAATACCAATCCGTTATATGGGTTTAATAGAGAATTGGAACCAGAAAGAATTATTGGAGCAACCGATTCCAGCGGAGAATTAATGTTTTTAATGAAATGGTCAGCTATCGTTATATTACGTGTTTTACTTTTCTATTAGCATATTCATTTTGTAAAAAAAAAAAAAAAAAAAAAAGTGTGACCAGATAATAAATGTTATACATAAGATTTTATTCGTATAGGAAAGGAACAGAGGAATCGGATTTAGTACCTGCGAGAGAAGCTAACGTTATTTGTCCTCAGATAGTTATTAAATTTTATCAGGAAAGACTAACTTGGCACACTACTACGATAAATCAAAAACCAAATACCAACTAGTGTTTTTTTATCGTTAAGTAATACATTTCACTATAGAAGTTTTCTTTATAAAAGATTCTATGATATACAAAAGGACTGAGAAATGAAGGATTAATCAATCGTCTTCTCTTTTTGCAATTTATTCTCCCACTTTTTGTCACACGCATTATTCGTTAAAACTGTGCGAACTTTTCAAAATCTATCGTAACTCTTAAATCTTATTTTGGATCGGTAACATTGTTTTTTCTTTCTATTTCTCTTTCTTTTTTATTTATTTACTTATTTATTTATTTATTATTATCATTATTATTATTACTATTATTATTCTTTTTTTGTTAAATAAGTCATACATTCTTAGGTATGTATCGTTTATCTGTACAATTATCGTCTCTACATCTCGATACACGTTTTCAAATACATTCAATTTGGACGATGTAGCTTTAGCGCGTACGGACATAACTTTAGTATGTACAAATGGATAAGTTACACAATTCCATGGCAAATCCTCGTTTCAACTGTAATGTGCAATAAATCGATAAGAAAGAGATGCACTTTTTATATGAATATATTAAGGAATAATAAGGTTACTAAAAAAACACATAAATTTGTAATACTAGTTGCTCTGTATCGTATTTCAATCTTCCACTCACTTTTTCCTTTGGAAAAAAAACCTTGTTTATTACGTAAAAATATACTTTTTTTTTTTTAACTCAAGATCTACCATACGTCTTTTTTATAGTAGAAACGCAATTTGCTTGTTCTTGTTTTTCTTCCTTGGTATCAATCGAATTGCAATCTTTAAGGCCAATTACTTCAACGAACAGATCATTAGTTTTCTTTAATGTAGTAATTTCGGGTGCCTTTATATCGTCGCAACCAACAGACTTTTCTTTGGAAATTTTTTGTTGTATTATCGAGTCTTTTTCCAAATTGAAATTACTCGATTCTGGAGTTTGGCATAGAAAAGTAGCTTCGGTCGCAGTTGTCGTTTCGGAGGATAAACCATTGAGATTGGAATAATTGACTTTTGTACAGTGATTAGCGCGCATCGACGAAGATGTTGCTGCATGCTGTTGCTTGTCAGAATGATTCAGATAATTGCACAAAAAATAATTATGACGGGACATATTCTGAGGATACAACTTCTCTTCGATTCTTCTGTTTATAACGACAGCTTCGGCGAGCGGTATTGGTTCTGTATACGTAAATGTTTTCTTATTACTTTCAGTCTTATCCTCTGGCTTTCTAATACAAATAGGACCATTAATAACAGGTACGGCGTTACTTAGCTCGGTGGTAGTTCTTATGACTGGTGTAATGTTACCCATTGGATCTAATCTAGAGTTAATTTGTTCGTGAGAATTTGTGACACCTATCGAAACTTTATTAGGAGATTTTAGTATAACATCGGACGTCGTTCTTTCCACCTTTCTTCCTTTCTGCTTGTGTTTTGTGCTAGTTTGTTTCAATTTTAATACCTTTTTATTTGCATCCTCTGTGAGATTTTGTAACTTATTCATTTCGACTGTCGAAGTTTCTGTATGATGATGCCTAATGTGACGATTCAAATTATCTTTCCTCCTGAAGACGGTTTGACAGTACTCGCAGGAAAATGGTTTGTCATCTAAGAAAATAACACAAGATATCAATGATTTATTCTACTTCTTTATTTTTTTTTCTGTTTTTAATAAATTTTTACGAAGGATATACCTGTATGTACCGCCAAATGACGCCTTAATTCACTCTTGGACAAGAACACTCTATTGCAATGCGCGCACGAGAAAGGCCTGTCTTTTTGATGAGTTCGCTTGTGACGTATTAGCAAAGATTTATCTTTAAAGCTCTTACTGCATTGGTCGCATACGTACGGTCGTTCATCTGATAATAATGTTACGATACAATAATAAAATTCATTTGCGTAATTGTTATAAAAATATCGTTTTTAAATAATATGCTTTATGGTAAGATAATGCCAAGAGATAATCGTCGGACTCACTAGTATGCGTTCTCATATGACGTTTCAAATTTGTCAAAACGCAGAAAGATTTTCCACAGACTTTGCAGGTATAGACAACAGAATTGTTATGACTATTCAAATGGTTTTTCAAATCTTCTTGCTTACTGTATCTCTTTTTACATTTAGGGCATATAAATTGTTTTTCTTCTACAATATATCGTTACATTAAAAAGAAAGACTCGAAAGAAAATAAAAACATGCCAAATTAATGCTTACTGTTATGCGAATGCATATGTCTATTTAATTTGTTTCGTTGGGGAAATGCTTTCTCGCATATATCACACTTGTACGGTTTATATCCGCTGTGAACTCTCTCGTGATATTCAAAATGAGACCTCTTAACGAAACTTCTGTCGCAGAAGGTACATTGATAAGGCTTGATCCCAGTTACGCACGCGTCATGGTAACATTTGCCTTTTTTGTTTCGAAATATTTTGTTGCAAGCGTTGCACTTGTACTTTTCCGGAGTTCCAGGTATTACCGATATATGACTTCTATTGGAAGATTTTAAGTGCTTATCCTTTAATGGTCCCTTGTCAACAAACTCGATAGGGTCTAACTTTGGTTTCTATATTATATTGAAATATTTATTATTATACATATTATAATGACATTAATGAGTTTACTTACCGTGTTTCTAACGTCTATTCTTGTCGCTATAGAAGTCTGAACATCATTAAAAGCATCTGCCGATTGAGATACCAAATTGTTCTCATTATTTAAACGCATTTGCGCGTTTGAACTTAGATCGCAAGATTCTATCTTGGGAATGTACATTTTAATCGAGTTTTTCTCACTGTCAGTATTTACAGTTGACAATTTGTATATATCTTTTTTATTATGAAAAGTGTCTTTATAGATACACTTTGAATTTTTATTAATAACAAGCTCTAAAGGCAAGATTATTTCTTCTCCGATTACAGAACTTTCCGTATTTACGTGATTGTCGTTCGTTAATTCGACTGTAAAAATAACCGCTAATCAATTTTATTATTTTTTATAAAGTTTATTACTTTTCTATCATATATCAGTAACTAAGGAAAGCATAAATAAGGAAAGAGAGAGAAATTTTCTACCAAAGTTTCCACCGGTTTGTGGGAGATCACGGCAAGTTTTACATCCTTGTTCTTCGTACAGAAGACACATTCTGCATTTGGTGTGACCACAACTATCTTTTACGAGTCTTGAATCTGAGGTATTCGTAATTTGTCGGCAATTTGGACATTCTTCGCTCATTGTAATTATTTTTCCCCACTCGCATAATAATATGTCACATGCCAGATGACATTTTATCGGACATTTTCTTTCTTTAATAGAAACGATGTTTTTCTTTCTTGCATGTTGCTATTTTATATTCAATTATTATTTTCACAATTTTAATATATGTGAACAAGGTATATGTTTTAAACGTTCACATTGTTTAATCAATAATTTCGAAACTGTACTCATACTGAAAACTCGTACGAACGAAATACAACGTAACCTTTTCTTTTGTACAGTGCACGCAGCAATCGTAGATAAATTCCGCGGGAAAAGCGCGATTTAAAATTTTTTTCTTAGTCTTTACGAAGATATTTTCTTTTTATTAATTGAACTAAGAGAGTTAGTTCAATAAAAATGATCTTTTGTCAGCACGGCTTTATTTACAAACGAAGAAATAATTTTTTAAACGCGCGCGCGCCCGCGTGTGTGCTTGTATGCGTGTAATGTGTGCCAGCGGCGAACAGCAAATATGCGTTGAATTAGGGAAAATAAAGTAAATGCTGCCATCTAGGCATTATCTCTTTTCGAGTTGGAATCAAAGGAAATGCTCATAAATTCATACGATAGTGCGTTGTTCCTCTCGCGTTATACCACGGATTATGTATCTTTGAGCTGCTTAAAGCAGTGCCGACTCATCACTAAAAAGATTTCAGCCAAAACTTCGTTTTATTCTTGTTGAAGGAGATTCTCGAACTTCACTTTATCATTGAGTGGGAAATTGTTTCTTTAAAAATTCTGCAATATGATTATAACTCTGAAAAATTTACAGCAACAAACTTTTACGGTAGAAATTGACCCATCCGAAACGGTGAGTGAAAATGTAATGATATTGAATTTCATCTAGCTTCGGTTTCAGTTAATTAGAAAAATTATATGTTACTTTGCAGGTAAGGGAACTTAAGAAACATATTGAGACTCAAGAAGGCTTTCCTACCGAACATCAAAAGTTAATATATGCTGGTAAATTCAAGCCCATAACCTCACTTTTTTCTCATCCGAATTTATAACATTTGCGACTATGCTTGTATGGTTTTCAATAATCCGTTATATATATGTTATTATGAAAAGTTTCACATATTGACATAAAATGTGCGTGTAATTAATTTTGTTTCAACGATTCATATCGCATATGAGCTATTGCAGGTTAAGTTTGAAAGTTCTTTTCTTTCTTTTTTTTTCCTTCCTTTCTACGAATCGTTTTCAACACTCGTCTCTCCGATATTTCTTCAGAGATCAATATATACGTATACACGTACTTTTTATATGTATATTATTGCATATATTCACGTGATATATTTATGCGATATTGAAATATAAACGTAATTTTTTCAGGCAAAATATTAATAGATGACAAACCACTCACGGAGTATAATATCGATGAAAAGAAATTTATAGTTCTTATGATTACAAAACCTAAAGCTGGTAGTGGTTCAGCTGCTAGCGAAGAGCACAATGTTGAAAGCGACAATAAGGAAGACACAACTACCAGGTATTCACAGAAATAACAGTTTACGAATATGTCGAAAGTGTGTTTTTAAAAGAGCGAGATAGAAAAAGAAAAGTGTATAACTATTGTCTATGAATGATATTTTAAAAAGGTAATAAGGGTCTTGGACAAGTCACAAGGTTGTTAAACCTCGAATAAATTGTTTTAAATGTAAATATTTATATTACAGTTGCGAATGAGAAAAAAAAATGTTATTCTTGAGATACTTCAGGCGAGTTCATGGTATTTATCTTTTGCCATAGCTCAGCACCACCACCTAGTACAAATCCTAGCGGTCAAACTGTATCTCAACCGTCTACAAACGTGCAAGAATCTACAGTAACGGAGCCGGCAGCTGCTGGAGGACAAGCCGAGAGTGCCTTGCTGATGGGTGAAGAATACAATACAATGGTAAACAATATCATGGATATGGGGTAAGTGAAAAAATGAAATAGGATAAGGAAAGAAAGTAAAGAGAGAAAAAAGAAAGAAAAGAAAAATATCTATGTAAGCGGAAGACGGAAAAGCCCATCTTGTATTTTCAATTAACTTCACTTTTATTAGATACGAGCGAGAACAAGTTGAGCAGGCTTTACGAGCGAGCTTCAACAATCCGGATAGGGCGGTTGAATATCTTCTGACAGGTATACCTGCGCAACTGTTTGAGGATCCATTGGAGGATCCAGCCGAGGCGCAAGAACAACTTCAAGACCAAGGTCAAGACCCTTTAGCGTTCCTACGAATGCAACCACAGTTTCAACAAATGCGCCAAGTTATTCAACAAAATCCTCAACTTTTAAATACCGTGCTCCAGCAAATAGGACAAACTAATCCTGCCCTTTTACAGCACATTTCACAGAATCAGGAAGCATTTATACGTATGCTGAATGAGCCAGGTTCGTTCGTTAAAAAAAAACAAAAATTTGGCAAGTATATCGATGTGAACTTTATAAATGGATGCTCACACAAGTGAATCTTTTTAATGCAGTAGAAACAACTGGTGGTACAGGCGCACGAGTTATGCCTGTATCTGCAGCAGCGGTAGCATCTGCGGCCGCTTCAGGTGGTCTTTCAGGTGGTGGATCTAGTACGCGGGCGGCTGTTGAAATGATTCAGTTAACACCGCAAGACAGAGAGGCTATTGATAGGTTGACGGCATTAGGATTTCCAGAACATCTAGTTGTACAAGCTTACTTTGCATGTGAAAAAAATGAGAATCTTGCTGCTAACTTTTTGCTATCTCAAAATCTCGATGACTGAAGTTATACATATGTATGAGTTTGAAATATCAATGGACTGAGAAAGGGTGGGTAATTACATCATAACCACTTATTTTCACAGTAATTACGATTGCTTTGTTTGTAAATATACGTACATGTTTAGGATATTTTATTCATTATATACAGGAGAATTGACATGTATACCAACAAGCTAAATTTTATGTGATATATTCATCAATGTATCAAAATGGCTGGAAATGCAACAAATCTAAAATTACACACTGATATAAAATTCTATTTGTTGTGCTATGTCCATGATGGATTTCACCTAAAACACATCAATATTGCAGGCTATAAAAGAATCATTTGGAGCTTGTATCGATACATTCATACTTATAGATCGTAACAGTCGTATGATAATGAATCTTTGCTTCTTCACCGTTTGGAGCAAATTAATACTATTTTTACGTAAGAAAGTCCACGTAACATTTGTAGTCTGTTCATAGAATGTACGTTTACTTTATTGTATTTATACATTCAAAACTAAGGGTAGTTATAGATCGGTAAATAACAATAAATAAATAAAGGTATCCATCCTTTCGTGCGTGCATTTAAAAGTAAATAATTTGTGCGTGTGCACGGAAGGGCTATACATATGTATCTCTAGTTCATTAATGTACTTTGTGCACTTGATGGACTTTCTGATGTAAAAAAAAAAAAGAGAGAAAAAAGAAAAAAAAAATGATAGGTGCATCCATATACAATCGGAATTAGTACTTGTATATGTGTGTACATTTGCGTATGTATAAAAAAAAAAAAAGAAAAGAAAAGAAAAACAAAGAAAAAAGAAAAAGAAACAAAAAAAAGCGATCTTGTATTTTTTAAACGAAAATGAAAAAGATAGTTGCACATCAAAGAGAAATTTAACAAGTCGATTCATTAAATGTGCATCAAAGGATTATTATAACACAGTTTCTAGCATTGAAGAAATATAACGAAGAAATTTTAATTAATACGTTTACGTGCATCAAACCTCTTTGTTAAGAACTTCTTTCTTAAAAAATATTGTTTTCATGAAAATACTAAACATATTGATAATATTTCATATGCATAGATAATTCTGTGAGTATAAAATTTGCAGATTTTTATGATATACGGTTTTGCGAGATAAACATATAGGAATTGTAGATACGGCGTGATTTATAGTCAGCGATCGCAACAATTAGACTAATACTCGATGAGAGCTTTTACGGAAAAGCGAAGAGTAAAGAATAAAAGTTCTCTCTATAACGAAATGCTTCGATATGGTCGCTAAAATTTATCTGCTTGTTAACTTTGATATTTCAGTTTTATCTTTCTCTTCTATGCATACGTGCGTACGTAAGGATTCGTTATTTGTAACTAAGTACATACTCGTGCGTGTATGTATCTCTGGCGAGCGGGCGGTCGTGCGTGCGTGCGTGCGTGCGTGCGTGCGTGCGTGCGTGCGTGCGTGTGTGCGTGCGTGGGTATGTGTACACACATACGAATTCTTTGAAAATATATTATAACAATGTTGAGGAGATTGTCCTCAAGTAAATGGTATATAATAGTACTGTATTTTCATTTACCAGTAAATCATAAAGCAATTATATTATCTTGAAGAAATCTAGAAAATAATGTATAAAAACAACTTATTCTATACTTCATTTTTAGGTCTAGAGACACTTTGAAGCAGCAGAACCTTGTTTCTTTTTTTTTTTCCACTGTTTTCAATATGTTTGTAATACTTAAAAGCATAAATAAATGTATCTTCATTTATTAGAAAAAATAATTACAAATATTATCTTCTCGCAGAGTTACATATCTTTTTTCGTTTAAACGCAGCGCAGTTGCAAGGACGCATTTGTCAATAAAAACTCGACGAATCGATTAATCGCTTAAATAATGAAAATATCAATAGAATAGAGAAACCTTAGACAGCTCGTTCAAAACTGTATATTCATGGTGTACGCTTAACAACAGAGTATAAAAATATATTCACTTTGTTCACGAGAAAATACCTTTCGTACGCAAATCTTTTTTAGCTTCTTCTATTTCCTGGAATTTGAATAATATTGCAATGACATTAATCGATCCAACGTATAAGCGTCCTATGAACAATCATAGGGCAAAAAGAGTATATACTTTTTTGAGTTCAGCTGCTTCCATGTTGCAATCATTGAACGTAAACGTCCTGTATAAGACGACACTGGCCGCATAAAAACCGAATACAAGTAAAGCGATAAGCGGTAGGAACAGAAATATTTCTTGCCATTCCGTGGCATAAGAAAGATTTATATATCCAGTGATCACTGCTAGCCATACACCTAAAGGTACACTAGTATACGTAAGCCATTCTGTCAACTTAGACATCTGCAAATAAAAATGAATTAATATAAAAAAAAAAATTCAGAAATGGCAGACGCTAAAGATCATGTTTATAAATCACTGCTAACTGACTTCACGTTGCAAAATATTAGACAAGCAGGAATATCACAGAGACCGATTCGACACCGATCACACGTCCACGTATTATCACATTTGTTATCATCGGACAGAGGGTGACGTTGTCGTCGTCACGTTCGAGCCATCTCGTAGATAGGGAATATACTAAATTTTTCTCTTAACGTACGTCTAAATTAATTTCGTACGTTTGATCGTTAATCGAAAATTATTCATCGACTTCTTATGTCACAATTTTTTACTTCCTTCGTAGGATGAAAAATTGTTTTCAACTTATATCGTTCGTTTATAATCTTCGCTACGTATCGACAATGTATCAGCGGTGAATAATACCGACGTAATACCGATTCCTGCGTAATCTGCCTTATCCTCGGGGTAAGGTTCATCGGGATATACAGGTGCCGTCATCTCGCGACGGAGCGACGAAACTCGATCGTGCAACGGAAAGAGGTTGGCTACGCAAGTATCATTTGCACGTTAAACCACCATTCGACCGAAAGTCGGTAGTAAATCGATTATCGTAGAATTTGTTGCGGGATGTGTGTAAGAAAAATGAAATAAATACTAAGCGCATTTGTTTTCGTAGTATCGTGATATATTTTGTTGTAATAAATTAATGTTAGATTTTTTCTATCGTTCTCTTACTTTTCTTTTTTTTTTATTACGTAAACATAAAGAATTATTTGTCTTTACGCGAGTGGGTTCACACATAGCACAGGCATACGTTTATTTTTTCTCAGGTATAACAAACTCCAGTGTTGACTAATATCGAATTAAATGAATCGTTTACTCGCAGGAACGTTAATCGAATGGAAATATCGATCAAATTGGAAACGGCTGTCGTCGATCCGGCGCGATATATTGTTTTGTTCTTTAAAGATCGATCGTTCGTAGGAAGCAGCCGGATGGGGTACGGTTTTTTTTTAGATTGATAGAATTTTACATAATACGGTACATTACGTAATATGGAGAGTCTTTGGAAAATGCACGTACGCAATTAAGATCATTACGTGACGATGATTCCGATCGAATCGTGCGACATTTGAAATAGCATCGTATCAAACTGCTTCATAAAGTACTTCGGTACTTGTAAAGTACTAGGAACTGCGTATCTAACATATATACGTATAGGTAAGACACGGGGTACTCGCTTAATCTCCTCGAACTATTCTCGACTAGTTACTTTTATCCGATACGTTACCACGATGCACTCTCGTCGACTATTCGAAACGGTATTACCCGAAGCGACTTATCTTTAATAGTATTAGATGGAAGACACGGGGACGATAGGTTGAACTTCGTTTATCATAGCATAGTCGGTAAGTGCGCGTTGAGCAAAATGATTTTTAAATTCGATCGTACGATAAAATCGATCGTGTACGAACGGTTAAGGCAAGGAGTGTAACGAAGGAACGAATTTTTTTTTTTTTTTCCAAGTAAAAGTACTCGAGGAGTCTTTGTCATCTAGATCGTTACGCGAAACGAAAGTAAGTACACCTATTTTTATGCCTCTCCGGGAAGTTTCGCCGAGAGTACCTATACTTGTATATAAGTAGGTACTGAAATACGAGTACCTTCGAGCAACACTGGGGTTAGGATACCGTCGTACCTATTTACAGCGAGTTTGCACTCATTCGTCTTACCTTTCAGAGTTGTCACTCGCAAAGACGCAACTCGGATGCACATTCTATTTGATAATGATAAATCTTCGATCCAAGTCTTTTAGGATGGGGGAAGAACTCGTAAGTTTTCGTAACTTGTTTTCGAACGGAGAACCAAGCCCGAGGCACTCTTTCGGTACGCGAGCGCTCACCAAACGAACGATTATAACGAAAAAGACGTACGTAGGTGGTACCTATTTAGAATTCCCTTGGTTATTTACGCGTAAAGAGAGTATCGTTCTTTTTCCCTTCTTCTTCTTCTTCTTCTTCTTCTTCTTCTTCTTCTTCTTCTTCTTCTTCCTCTTTCGTAACGATCCGTTCAACGTAAGATATTAACGTCAAATCGAAATAGCGCGACAGCAAGATGCGGGATGTTACGAGGAGATTTTTCTCCGAAATACTTTAAGCGTCATAAGGATCGCGACGAAGCGATACAAGTAGTATTTAAAAATATAATCTTTTTTTGGTCCTTGCGCCCCTTCTGTTCTACATAGGTTTTCTATTCGCGCGTTTAAGGTACGTTGCATTTCTCTTCCGCAACATTCTCAAACGCGTTCCCAAATCGGTTTCGTCGGAAGCGTAGACCTTCCGTCGCACACCAACACGCGCACCGAACTCGTTCGGTGAGTAAAGAATTAGCAAAGTATACGTTCGATATATCGATCAACGTCCTGTCTATTTACACGACGCGCGTTTCGATCGGTTCCTCGAGAGAACGAACGCGTCGACCCGTCGTTACTTACCATCTAGCGGAATTACCATCTAGCGAAACATAAAAATTCCTAGTCGAATGACTTCAAAGAGGACGACTACGCTCGCGCAAAATCGGGTAGTATCTATGTAATGTCAACGTTCGTCGTTAATTTATTTATCCCTGCGAAACGCTTTCGTACGTCGCTGCGTCCTCTTGTTTTCCCTTCGTCCTACTTGGACGCTCGATCGTTCCGTTCTTTTTCTCCGATCTCTTCGACGATTTCGTTCAGGTACACAAGCGGTGATTAGATCGGTAATCGCATGGATTTAAAAGCGAGACGTCCCTTTGACTCGCTTGGCACGGCGATTGCGCTACACTTAACGAAGCTGTACTTGGGATATATTTTATTATCGCTCATTAAGACGTCGTCGTCCGATTAGACGAGTGTTACTCTGTATCTCTTCGAGCGAAAGGAAACGTACTAGGGTTTCTCGATCTTCTCGCGAAATCCGATCGCGAGAATCTCAAAGAAACGCACGCGTCTCGACGTTCCTCTTGGCCCTCTCTTTGGCCAATAGGCGCCAGTGGTACGGCCGTGCCGTATAAAGGGCAAGCTTACAGTCCGCTAGACTAGACCAATACGGCCTCGTCCGTTTTCGTTTCCGAGACGAGCTCGAAGGTGGGCGTAGAAAGGTCGGTAGGAGTCGGTACGGCCAATGGGGCCAAACGAATCGTTTTCTTCGCTTCCTTGTACGATCGCGTTCGAATTTTGGCACGGTGCACCGACGGCGACGATTCCAGACGTAAGATCGCGCAAGAGCCGTCCTCGGTACGTTTGCCGCGAAACACGGACTCGGTCGACTTGCTCTGTTCGCAAGCGATCGAGAGGCTCTTTAGGTCGATCGCGGATACGGAGTTGTAGACGGGAGACGAGTCGTTCCGGATCGGATCGGTCCCCGAGGAAAAGTCGGCCGTGTCGTTTTCCTCGAAGGACGTGAAAACGTCCGAGTCGGGCGCCGAGGGTGCGTCGAAAAAGGATTCGCGTAACGAGGAGGTCAGTGGTTCGGGACACATGAACGGATCCAAGGACGTCGGATCGTTCAAGTCGCTGCCGCTGTTGCACGTTTGAAAGTCGTTCACCGAGTAAGAAGACGAGGGAACGGCTTGGCGCTCGTTGACGCGCGACAAAATTTCTTGGCTCTTCGACGATTCCGACCACTTCGAGTCGGACGGCCGTCTCGAGTCGAATCTCGTCGAGTCGTGCTCGCCGAATATCGGCTCGGCCAATTTATCGTCCCTCGATCTTCCCAAACATTTTCCCAGAATAGCTTCGAGCGATCGTTTCGGTTCTCTCGTAGTCGTTTCCGGTCGTATCTCGTTTGCGTCTGGCGGCGCCTCCTTGCCCGAGAGATCGGTCGGTTCGAGAGGCTCGCTAAAGTCCTCGACGTGGAACGATACCGACGGCAACGTGGGATCCGAATGTCTTACGGGACTCTTTCGATTTCGACTCGACTCGAGTTCGCCGTTGTTCCACGTCGTGAGGCCGACGTTGAAACCCTCGAGGTGCTCCTCTCGCGACGTTGACAAAGGAGCCGGCTCCAAAGGACTGGGCGGTTCCGAGTGTATAATCGGAATCGTTAATCCCTCGGCGAGCTTCGAACTTCGGAAGAACGTGCGGCTTGGCTCGATTCGACTTACCGATTCCGAGTGTATCATTCGTTGTATCGTTATTCCCCGAGCTTGCGAGGATCGACGGGACGACGGGTCGGTTTCGAGTCTGTTCTTCTTCGACAGGTTCTCCGGGGCCGCGCGGCCTTGTTTCGGCCCGAAACACGCCAGACTGGGCAGCTTCTTGCCGACGAGGTTTATGCTCTTCGTGGATAACCTACGCTTCGGATTATCCAGGAGGCCGCGCTTCGCCGAGTTTTCGGCCATGGATAGGGACGAGTAGCTGTGAATACGTACGTCCGTGTTGCTGGCAAGATCGAATCGTGCCCGCGCTCGGGCTCGCGAATAAACGTTTCTCGTCGTTCGGTCCTCGGTTCGACGCCGATCCGAGAACTGGGGGACGGTGGAGGGTCGTACGTCGAATCCGTCGTCGCTTAAATTCTGCACGGAGTATCTGTGAACGAGCTTCGAACCGTCGTTCTCGTTAGCGGCGAACACTCTCGAGTTGACATCGGACGCGTTTCCGCTGGCCGTCCTTATGTTCGGATAGGACATCGACGATAGATTCGAATTTCCTCGCTCGTCCGTATTCGCCTCCTTCGCCGTCGCGTCGACGTCGAGCGCCCCGTCGACGTCCTTCGATCGGCACTCGACGACGGGACTGTTCGCGTTCAACGCCGAGTCGGACATGGCGTTGAACCGAAGAAATTTTCTGTTAGAGCCGCAGTCGGAATTTAAATTCTGATAGGATATGAACTTGGGCTCGGACCATTTCTTCGAAAAGTTCTTGCTCAGCAGTCTCTTGCGGTTTAGACGTCTCAGGTGTCTTATCTTGCCGAACGTCGGATCGAGCAGGTACTTGAGATTTTTGATCTTATCGATGTTGTGATTCGAGTCTATGACGTGATTCCGATCTATTATATATTTCGGATCCAACATTTTCCTTAGGTCCTCGATGTCCTCCCCGACTATCTCGTTCGGATAATATTTCGAGGACGAGCTACGATCGGCCTCGTTTCTCTCCGGCGAAATGTCCGCCTGCCTTCCGGACGCGTCCAAGCAACGTTTGCTCGAGCAAAGGGTGTTGCTGCTCCGTCGCTTAGCCGCGAAGCAATTTTCGACGCGTTGTCTCCTAACGTCGTTGCCGTTGTTCACCTCGGCCAATTCGAGATTGGTATTCGAGACGCGCCTCGCGGGCGAGCATCCGCCGTATCGGCTAGGCGTAACGCCGAACAAAGCGACCAAGTCCTCCGCTATTTTTCCGGCCGCTATTCGCATCTCACCGTGATGAAAGGCATAAATCCAAGGATTCGCTCCGCTGTGAGAGAGAATCGGCAGACCCAACCACACGACCGCCCATTCCGAAAGGAAATTGGTGTCGTAGAAGATGTCGAGCAGCATACAGGTCTGAAACGGGACGAAATACGAGATTCGGGACGAGATCGTATTTGCATATTTCTCTTTAGATACGACGTTCTTTCGCTCGTCAAACGCGTATCATCGTTCGGATATCGTTCGGAGCGAGCGAGTCGATCGTTCCTGACGCGCGAGGACTCCCGTTTCCTTCCTCTCTTTTTCTTTTTCCTTCCTTTTTTGTTCGTTTTGCTTCGGATCGGCCATTAAGGGTGGAAAAAAATTTCGGTTCGTAGGAAGGATTCCGAAGGGGAGGAAGAGGAGAACGGAGAAAAAAAAGAAAAAAAAAAAAACTCGTTCGATCCGAGAAAGGACGATAAAAAAATTCCAAAATGTAATCGTTTCGAAGTACGTCGGAAATATCGTATGGAAATTCGCTGCATAAAGCGTCGCGCCTTCCTTTCTCGAGGTCGTATAGAAAAAGATCTAACGAGACGTAACGTCGTTTCTCCGGCATATCGGGGGAGTAGCTAACTTCGTTTCGATGGCTGCGCTCCTAAGAGATGCGCGTCTATCGCGCATGGATCTTTTTTACGGTCGTTGACGGAGATCGGATCAGAGATTTTAGACGGCTGTTGCTACGGCGGATATAGCGCGGCGATCGTCGCACGATTTGTAGCACGTTCTTATACTTTACGGAAGCGCGACACGTTAAGCGCAGTATATACGACGATAGATAGAACCCTGTGCTCGAGACGGATCGGTTTCTAGCACTTTTAAGGTACGAAAAGAGAGAAGGTATATTTACTCACTTGAAACGGAAGCCAAAGGATGAAAAAGGCTCCGACCGTTACGGCCAACGTTTGACCGTAGCGAGGCAAAGCCATGGTTTGCGTTTGATGCCGGAACGATAGTTCTACCGTGTAAATGGCACGTGCATGAGCGCGTGCCACCAGGTAGACGTACACGTAGCAACCAAGAAGTACGAGAGCGCTCGGCGCCCAAACTGCTACGACCAGGAAGACTCTTACAGGCGGCAAGACGGCTGCTCCGAACCTACAACCTCCGCTATGACGTAAAGTGAATTAATCTCTCTCTCTCCGAACCCCCATCCCCTCCTCCTCCTTCCTTCCCTCCCACGTAAATTCTCTACTACTACAACTAGATATCGTAGGTGGTAGTAAATCTTATTCGACGTTGCTTTTAAGAGACTCGACGATTATCGCGAATAACAATACCTATGCGTTTCGGCCAGACCCGTGATTCGAGCGTAGATCAAAGGCGAGAGTCCAACGCAGATCGCGTAGATCCAAAAAACGGCGATATACTTTTCGATGCTGCTGTGAGTGATGATGTTCTTATATCTCAATGGCTGTGCCAACGACGTTAAACGATCTACCGCTATTGCCACCGTAACTAGCACGCTCACGCTGCAAAGTGCGATCACGATGCAATACGGAAGGATGCACAGCGTCGACGTACCGTTTTCTGGCAGACCAGAGAGTTCTAGCTGCATACCAAACGGCATGAACACTCCGACCTTTGTCAAAAGCAAATATCGATTAGGTATCGGGTTCGCATTCGTTACATGCTGGACGAGATAGCGGCTTCGATCGTCGATGAAATTCTATTTTCATGGAAACGTTACCGAAGAACGGGCTGGGTATCATTAAAAAAGTTACAGAAGCCATATTTTCTCGAAATCTCGTTAAATCCGATGCTTGAGGATCGAATAAACGCGAGAGCGTTTGATCGAACTTTGACTCGTGAAAGGCACGCACGATCCCGAGTATACCCGCGTATCCCGATACGCGTGGCGGCTCGACCGAGCGGTACTCGAATTCATCGATTGTTACTCCGCCGAGCGTTAGCGAAATCGTTTCTATTCGAGCTCCATAAGATTCGCTCGTTGACGTCATAGCTCGTCGACGATGGATCGGCCAATGTATAGATAATTTAAGGAACGGTTTGTCTCTAAGTACCTCGTCCGAATTGAAAAGTCTTTCTATTTGAACATATTGCATTGCGTTATATCGCACCTATCCTCATCGACGATCGATGCCCTGAAAATGAAGGAGAAAATCAATCTCGGGCTCACCCCAAAATCACTAACGGCCAAGGACACGAGAAGGTAGTTCGAGGCCGTTCTAAGTCTCTTGTACCTATAAAAGGCTGCTAAAATGATGGAATTTCCCGTGACGGTTATCGGCGAGAGGATGCAAACTATCGAGACGGCGAGTACCACCGAGATCGGACTGACGTCCAGTCTGGTATCGATCCTGGTCACCGTCGGTACGAGAGCGGTCGTCGATTCATCGGCAACGGTGCTAGCCAGCGACTCCGTAGCGATCGCTGACATTGTCGCTCCTTCGAGACGGTCGCTCCTCTTTACGTGTGTGCGCGTCCCTTCTTTTCTCGCCCACGCGTCTTTCAAGTCAAGTTGGCTTCGTAAACGTGTCTTCCGTATGACGCCATGCCGTCGCCAGCGAAAACGTCGGAATCGATGAAACCTGAAAGTTACTCCACCCGGACGTACTCTTCGCACGATCCATGATTTTTTTTCTCCCTGGTGTCAACGAACGACGTTCGCCGCTGAAAGCAGAGTGGATAGGCGCTTGTCAGAAAGGAAAAAGTCCGTTTACCAAATCGACCCGTTTAAGAGTTCAATACGTTATCGCTAATAATTTATCCTCGACCTCTCTCGCCGAAGGGTACATTTCTTCGATACATTTCGCCAAGATTCTCGCTTGGTAATTTTGACATCATTGGTTAAATCGAATATAATCGATTTCAACCTTGAATTTTCTTGCCAACTCTCTTCGGTACAACGGTCACGCGGTGATATTGCAAATGATTCGTGCAACTCCGAGAAAAATCTTTCTCTTTTTCTTCAAAGATCTTCTCGCAAACATTCTTCGCGTTGTTCCTTTCTTTTTCGCTTAAGGATACCTATGAACGCGTCGTATAATTATTTTTCACGTTTAAGAGGAAAAACTTTCATCGACGGACGATCGCGTCTCTTTTTCTCCATTCGACTTCGATAGTTTTCTGAATAATCAGTTCGGTATCGATGAGTTGCCGTCGTAGAACGTAGTTAGTACCTACTTTAATTTTAGAAAATGTTTCTCGTCATTGTGGAAACTTTTAAACGATTATAACGTCCTACAAACTTCGAGAAACGAGAAAAGTTCGATCGAATTTCTCGGCGAACATTATAAATTACTTAATATCTAGTTGTCTAATATCGATGACTCGTCGATGATGCGCCTCTTAAGAATCGACAGTTTGACGTTTAATAACTGCTCGAAAATAACCGGAGAAATGTCTTTCGGCAGCGGTACGCAGCAAGTACGTTGAGAAATGCGATTGTTATTCTGAAACTTTGGATAAATAGATCGTATATTCCGTTTAAATGAGAAAAATGGATCAGAAATTGAAAATAGAGAATAACTCGATTATTTTGAAATCATTTCTTGAGGAAAGACTTTAAATTTGATCTTTTCGTTGCAAGTCGAGACGCGACGGTCCATAGGGGAGTTCTAAGAAAAATGTAATATCGGTGAATCATTATTAGGGCGAAAAATCGGAAAACGAAGTTTTCTTCGCTGCGAGTTTTGTTTAATCTCTGGATAATAATCGGATCGTACTTATGGATAAACTTGAACGAACCAACTTTTTCAACTGCATTCTGTTTGTGTTTTTTGTTTTTATCGAATAGTTGATATATATCGATTGAAACGTCTTGTTCGTACGGCGAAGTAGTTTAACAATGCTTCAAATCGATCGACAGATTTGTCAGGCATGTTCTATCGGGACGTGAAATCGAATTGGAATCCTTATCGTGAAATATGGAGATACCTTTGACGCGGGGATATATTTTTCTGACGACGTGTCAATAAATTGCGACGTATCGAGCGAATAGAAAAAAGAAAAAAGAGGGTGGGAGAATGGCAAAGCGCGAAACGTGAAATTCATATTCTAGCGCGCTAACGAGTAGTCGATACTCTTTCTCTCTTTCGTCTCGAGCGTCTGACAAGCGATCGTCGACCGACCGACTGTCTATAAATAAATGCACGATGAAATAAATTTGAAAGACGGCGTTCCGATCGGAGTCTCTTTTTAATAAAGTAATAAAGTTTAACTTATTTGTTAAGGTCAGAATCCAGAACGCGAAACGTTAATTAATCCTGCCTTTCGTAGATATCGATCCTTGTGGAATTTCCTAAGGAATTCCCGTTTCGGCATCGTTGACCTAAAATGGTCGGATGTTTCGTCTCGGTGTTTCGTAGAACTAACCGGATACGTACGCAGTATATCTCGTGACGGACTCTTCCTCGTTGTTACGGAAGAAAGAAAAGAGGCCTGAGAGTGCTTTATAAACTTCGTAATAAGAAAATGAGCCGCGCGTCGTCGACTCGTTGACTCTCTCCTATTCCCATTGTGCCGAGTACTTGGGTAAATCGAAAGAATTCCCTCGTTTAAGATTCCCCTAAGAATAGTTAGTAGTTGTAACGCGAGAATGAAAGAGCAACGTGGGCACGCGTGTTACTCGATAGCACAAACGCGACAAATACGTTCCCTCTTTGCAGATGCGGGACAATGCTTTTTTTCTAGGTCGATGGAGATAGCCCGCATCGGCGCGGCGGTACCTTGAGGGTATATTTAAGGGTTCTCTCGCGTGCGTTGAACCTTTCCGCTACGCAAAATATTGATTTCGCTTCAAGGTACAACGTTACGTCGCTCTCTTTATCTCCGTTGCTTCGTTACGTATTTAAAAATAACCATCGAACGGATCGCATCCTTAAACGAAAAATCTTTCCAAATCTTTGATGATGATATTATTTATGAATAATTACGAATTGTATTCTCTCTCGTGCGCTATCGTTAAATTTTACTTACGATCGCTCGATTATCAAGAATCGAGCGCTTATCTATAGCAAGGAAGGGACCCGAATCTTGATGGACAAAAATGAGTTCGAAGGTCCGAAAAATTGTTGGCGACTTGCCTCGGTCGCTTTGACCCTGCACTTGTACTCGACACCGTCTCGTCTCTGGCTCCGACTTTGACGCGTCGTCTACGCCGGTCACGGTCAACTCCTGCCTTTTCCCACGCGCCGTTGATTTCGCGATGAAGAAGCTTCGAACGGCGCTTTTAACTTTGCCAAGTCTGCCGATACTATTTCTCCTAGATTTTTCTTATTGAAATGGCCTCGCGGTAACGGAATAAATGTCTGTTATTTCTTTACAGTTCTTACGCTTCTATACAAAGTATCCGATAGAAAGTGTTTCTTTTACTTTTTCTTTCGCTTCGTCCGTGGGCGTAAAAGCACGAGTGGGAGATCGATCGATTTAATCGTTGCCAGTCATGAGGCGAACGCTAAATTTTCTCATCGCGATATCCATTCGAACTCGATTACCTACTTTGCCGGGATTGAGAAGGGTGTTAAGTTCCGACGCGATGATCGGGATCGATAATCGACGCCTAGTTAACTCCTACTAATTTCCAATTAATACGAGCGCGTGGATATCCTTTGCTCGAGTGGTATCGAACAAAGATTTTTTATCCAATTTTTTTCGTACATCGAGTGATCGACGAAACTCGAAAGAACGTTTATGAATATTATCAATCACGGTCGAGAGCGAATGATTTTGCTTTCGAGTGAAGTACAAGCTCGCACGTATGAGATCGTAGGACGTTCGAGCCTGCGAGGAATGCTAACGATTTGGCCGAGCACCAAATCGCCACGAACATCTGGCTACTTTTTGCGTACAAATATTTTTTTCGCTTCTTTTCTTTTTTTTCTCTCTTTCCAGGACGATGGCAATTGATAAAGTGGTCGCGACGGCTGGCCTTTATTCGTTTCTTGAGTTGGCAGTATAAAGCGTAAATACTCTTAAACTGCGATACTTTCGTCTGTTCTCTCCTAGATCAATACGATTTACATGCTGCGTCGGGGTTGGGTGTGGCGTTTGAATATCGGACGATACAAAAAGAGAGAAAGTCCCGTTCTTTGTCGTTCTGAGAGAACGAATTTAATTTTCTCTTCCCTCACCTAAAACTTCTCTTTGTGCGATGATCGCGATAAAAGGGAGCTAACAAACCCTATAATATTATATTAAACATTCGCCGTCGATCGATCTTGGTTTCACGATACTTTTTTCTCCTTCAACTCGCGCGAATCTCGGAATGGCACGCTGCACGTCGTAAATTTATATTAAATAAAAGTATTGCATTATTAATTACATCCTCGAACTTGCTGAAACTCGCGAAGGGAAGAGAGATTGAGAGAGAGAGAGAGAGAGAGAGAGAGAGAGGGAGAGGGAGAGAGAAAAGAGGAGAAAAACGATCTAAGGGATAATCGTGGCCGTAGGCAACGTGCAAAGCTTACGGACTACGTCCGATTTAGCCCTGACACACATGGTTAACGCATGGCTTACGCAAAAAAGCACAAGTTAAAGCGAAAAGCAGCAGCGAGCATAACGAGCTCTTATAAATAAGCTCGTATAAATCCGAAGCGATATTTGTTTAATTGACCTGGATACACTGGCCGAAATAATATTATTCATTTCTTAAGTGGCGAATGTACATTTAGATGTATTATTGTTCTTCGTACAACGGCGAACATCATTCGAGCATTGAATTCGCATCTACGTGTCTCTACGTACCTAAGTATAAACCTACGTATAAAACGGAGGATGTTTTCTAATCGTTAACGATAGATTATGGAACTTTGAAAATTATTTTTCTCTTTTTCTCTTTTCTCTTCTTTTCCTTTTTTCTTTTCTTTTTTTTTTTTTTTTTTGACGCATCGGTGACATGTAATAGTACTCGTCAAAGGGAATACGAGCGTTGTACGTAGTGAAATTTTACGCGATAGCCGATCGATCGTCGAGTGTTATTACCTAATAACGTTATATCGTTAAACCACGATATTTTGCTTCGTCTTTTCTTTTCTATTTTTCTTCGTAAGGGTATTTACGTTACTCGTAGCAAGAAACACGCGTCGATCCACCTACTTGATTTTTCTCTCGGGGTCGTCACATGTTCAGGGACGATACGTCGAGAGAAAAGATTGCATCGGGGAAGAGTTAAGGGAAAAGAAAGAAACGGAAGGAAACATCGGGGAAAGGTCGGAGAACCTTGAAAAGCACCTGCACTGCGTCTATTTCCTCTACGAAGTTACGTAATCGACATTTCCTTCTCCTCTTTCTCTCTTTATCCTTCTTCTTCAATCCTACTTTTCTCTCAGTCTACCCCGAAATCCTTTTTGAGAGGGAATTACTTGATGCTTGGGCGCAATCCGAAGAAGAATGATTCCATGGAGAAATATTTTAAGCTTTCGAATCCTTTATCTGGATCAACTGCTAGAAATGAGATAAACCGTTCAACAAATTGGATCTTTTCATTATATGCGTGCGTGCGTATGTGTACGTGTGTGTGTATGTATGTATGTATACATGCAAACGAATTTTATTTGTGAATAATAAATGTACGAGGTTTTTAACAAAGCTTTTATTTTTGTTTAATTTTCACAAACTTATCAAAATATTCTCAAGATGATTCACGATGTTTGGTTTCCACTACATATTATGATCGAATCACACGAATGTAAGCGTATAGACGTAGATAGCGTTTCATTCATTGATTCGAACGGTAGTCACTCGGGTAGGTCAATAGAGAGAAGGTGAACTCGTGCACGTGCATTTACGGTTGTGATTTACTAACCACTACTACCTCGTCTTTCTGAGCAATTAATCGTAAATAGGAGAACGCTTTGAAAATATTCCATAGCGAATCGTGCACAGTGGTATCGAGTGCGAGAGAGAGAGAGAGAGAGAGAGAGAGAGAGAAACAGTCATGCGATGCAATAACGAAGAAAGAAAATCTACGAAGAAAAAATAAGATAATGACTATGACCGTTCGTTGACACAAAAGATTGTTTACTACGCGCGTAAAAGCCTAACAATAAGTTTGGAACGTACCAGGAATAGTATTTGGGTTTATAGCAGAGCAATACCCTCTATAACTATTGAACGTTGTCCTCGAGGTTAAATTCTTTCGAGCTTCGCTTATGAAGCGATTTATGAGGACGATTTTATACTTTGTGTGATATACTAGATAGCTCAATGACTGGATTTCGAAACTTTCATATAATAATAATAATAATAATAATAATAATAATAATAATAATAATAATAGTAGTAGTAGTGGTAGTAATAATAATAATAATAACGACAACAACGACAACAATAACAATATAATAATAATAATGATAAAAGTACGATAAAAGTTGTCAACTTTGGATAACTTTTATCGCAACTCGAAGTGTTTTCAATGTTTTTCTTAGAGACCGAGAGAAAAGTAAAATCGAGCTATACCAGCTGGCGCATCATAAAACTTTGAAAGTGTCTCTCTGAAATCGTCGATGCTTCGAATCAAGGAATATCGGTCTCTCCCACATCCTACCAAATGGATTTCTATGGGGATGTGTTTGTCACTAGCGATGCAAGCGTCATGAAACGCGATAAAACATTTCGCGCGGTCTCTCTTTTTAAAATATATCGAAATAAATTTTCTTAAACCAATGATAAAACAAATATTCAATATCTTGTAATGATAAAAAAAGATGATTAAAGGAAAAAACGATCGTGATAAATTTCTTCTATTGACATTTTTTGAATATATTTTATACGATCAAATCGAATGAGACCAGACGATAGATCTTATTAGTCGTAGTTATTTTTCTGAGCATAAAAATTTGTTTACGATATTACGTACTTAAAATAGATGGTATTTTTGCGTCGAAGCGCGGACGATATGGGGAGATGAAATTCAATGTTACTGCCACTGGTTGACCGGAGCTCGCTCCTTGGGGGGTAATACGTAACATGCGTTCATAATTAACGAAGTCACGTTCCTTCGGTTTGGATTAACTATAGATAACGTACGTCTATTCTACATCCTCGAACCTTTCTCTCTCTCCACTCTATCTCTCTGTCTGTTGCTCTATTCTTTCTTCGCTGCGCAGATCGGTGATTTTGTTTATAACGCGGATTAATCGATTCGACAGATCGATTCGGACGTCGTTATAGGGAAAGACATTCGTGATCGCGTCGAGAAAACGTACGTATCTTGCATACGATGCCCGTGTACGGTACGTAACGTAGTATATCGACAACGTAGTAAAACGAAGTCCTCTGTTATCGAGCTTTATCGCGTGCCGTTTATCGTATATTCAACGACAACAAGGTCGCATAAATATTAATTAGAAAGGAGATACACGAGGGTCGAGCTCTCTGGTCGAAGGAGAAAGAGATAGAAACCAACGCGAAGGAAGGATCTTATTGCGATGGGAGTTCGAGTACTCTCTTTTCTCATTGGCAGCGCGCGTATTTATTAGATTTTTTATTTTTACGAAAAGAAAGAGAAAAAAAGATCGACCTTTTCCGTTCCTTTCTTTTTTCTTTTTTTTTTTTTTGATTCTGCTTCGTAAATCTTCGATAAAAGATCTCTGATCCCTACGTAGTTGAGCCAGTCACGAGAGCAATCAACCGAATGATTTACCTCTATTTTTTTCCATCTTCGTACGTGAGGGCAGAAGAGCGTAACCTTCCGTCGAATGGATCGTGCCAGGTCACGCTACAATCCTTGGAAGCTCGAAAACGCGTGCTTTCGCATGTAAACCGAGCCACAGGTATTTGTCTATGCTCTCGTGTATTCACCCTATCGTATTATTTCGAAGGATTTTCGTTTACCTATGTTGGAAACATTCGAAAAGTGGATGGCATCGTCTGTGACGTAACGGCGCGTTACTATGGGGACAATACGACGAAACGAATAACAGGGGGACGTGCGAAGAAATCGGAGAAAAACGCGATTGAAAGTACCGCATCGCACGGAACGATGCGCGCGTGTTCCGCGAATGCAATCGCCCCGTTATCCGTCCTCTATCTCTCTTCTATCTCCGAATAACAATCGTGAGTGCGAGACAAGAAAGAGCGTGCGAGGGATCGCACGAGATCTGTAAATAAGCGTCACCGAATCGCGAGAGTTTTCACGTAGAGCGTAGGCGGGTGTAACGTCTAATGAAAACTGTACAAAACTTGGTACGGAGAGGTAATTGAAAATTACCAAGTCGACGTTAATTCCTTTGGGCGCCAACAATAAATCGATTAAAAGTTTGATGCTTCTTAAGGAGAACCGTCGAAATAAGTAATTTCATGCAAAAATTAATAAAAATCCTTGAACCCATCGCGACATGTCCGACCACGTAATTCGTTCCTCGGAAGAAAGAAACGAAGTAGAAACGATACGCCGTAAGGTTCGTTGATCGGTTCGAAAATCGGTTCGTGCGACTTACCGAAAAGAAAATTGTTCCTCATCGCAATAATCATACACAAAGGCACGATGAATCTAAAATAAATCCCTTCCTTTGTCGTCGAAGAGATGAAATATCAACTCGTGTTGGAATTATCGAACGGTAGTTACATCTATCTGTTAATTCTCGGAATCGAAGTATCAGAGAAACGAAGGACGATAGGAATTGAATCTCTTACGTTGAAAATGAGAAATTTATCGGATAGACCGTTCGAAGAACACACCGGCGTGAGAAAATCTCGATAGGAGGAAGATCGCTGATTCGCGTCGCGACGCCGCGTGTCGACTGAAGGCATCGTTTCGTAGCATAGATGAGAAAGAGAGAGAGAGAGAGAGAGAGAGAGAGAGAGAGAGAGAGAGAGAGAAAGAGGGAGAGGACGGGCGAGCACGGACGAGGAAGGACGAGGAAGGACGAGGACGGACGAGGACAGGGAGTAGAACGACGTCGACGACGAGGGCGTATCGGGGTGCGTCTGGTGAGAGTTCTCTTTGCTGGCGGTAGGGTTGGATGATATCGGGTTAGAGAGGAAGGAAGGGAAGCGTACCGAGCCTGGCGCGAATCCGAAGCCACGTGGTGCGCAATCGTCGAACCGGTCGACGCAAGAGTCGACTCTCTCTCCGGTCCGAATAGCGAGAAAGAACGACTCGTTGCAATCGAGTTGACGGACTATGCAAGAGAGCGAGCCGGTCTTCGATCGATCCGCTTTTACCCTCCTGCTGCTGGCTGCTGCTGCTGCTGCTGCTGCTGCTGCGTGAGGGTGGGAGGGAGAGAAAGAGGAAGAGAGAGAGAAAGAGAGAGAGAGAGAGAGAGAGAGAGAGAGAGTCTGCAGGATATGCGGATAAAAGCGGGTAGGGTGCGCTATCGTGAGATGGAAGGGGTCAAAGAGTGAAGTTCAAGGAAAGGAGAGTAACTCGAAAGAATCCGGAGAAGAATCTCGATCGTAAATCCTGGATCCTGTCCACTGCTATCGATGCTTCCCCTCTTTCTCGTTCGCTCGCTCCCTGTTTCAAGGTCAAGCAGTTGTAAGTCGTGGGAATCGAAGGAAGGGAAGGTCACAGTGGTACGTACTCTCTTTCTCTCTCGTGTCACGCGTCATGCCACGAGAGGAGAACGAGGATATACGCGTATAATCATTGTAATTACGATGGATCGGAGGAGATTTTTGTGTCCGCGTAATGTACGTGTGCGTACGATTTCGTTCGAATAACGATTAAAAATTGTATAGATATATTGATGATACGGATAATAATAACATTGGGAGAAGTGGACGATACTAAGAAATTTGGAAGTGGTTCGCGGCTATCACACATCGATTTGAATTAAGATTTGATAGCGTTGGTCTCCTTCTTATCCCCCTCGTCGTCGCTTTCGTCCTCGTCGAGGGAAATGTCCGAGACGTCGTCGGATCTTCCGACATCGGTTCTGTCTTCCTGCGTTTTCGAGCGTGAACTTCTCGAACCGCTATTCGCACGCTCGTTATGAGGGTTCTTCTTTTCGGAGTTTTTGTTTGGCTCGTAATCGTCCTCGTCTTCACCCATCTCCTCGGGATTCTCCGAACTGCACCTGCATGCGAAACATCGATTTGATCTTGTCGACCGTTACTACCGGTTGTTGCCGAGTATCCGGTTAAAAGAGAAAAAAAAAGTTGGGAGACGGTAGAAAATTTAAATCAAAACGATACGATTTTTACCTCCTACGTCTTCTGCGAGATCTGCGTTGATTTCTTTTGGATCGACTTCGAGATCTATAATTTCTTCTACTGTTTCGTCTGCACTTCGCGTCTTGTACCGGACGTTCCTCGAATTTCTTCGTCGATCGGTCCACCGACTCGTCTTCTTTATTTTCTTTTTCACGCAATTTCCACGAATCCTTGGACCCTTTCCTCCTGTATTTCGTCGTCTCTTCGTCCTTTTTCTCCGTTCTTCGACTTCGCCGTTTTTCCAATAAATCGGAGGATACGCGCAGCATCTTATAGGTTGCGTCCGTTGGTACGAGATATCCGGACTCGATACCAAAGTTGAGGGCCTTCATTATGTGATTTCTTATTTTTTGTAAACCTGAAAGTTTAGCAACACGTCCGCGTTAACGTTGCACGAGGAAAGACAATCGATACCTTGACTTCCGAAGGGTAAAGCTCTCTGGTTTTAAAATCGTTAGTTTAAAGACTTTACGGGAACGATTGGAAAACTCGTTTAGCGAGAAAGACAAAGGAAAAAAGTATAAAAAAAAAAAAAAAAAAAAAATTAAGAAGAGAGGGACGTGAAAAGGTACGAGTCACCGTCGTGTTCTCTTCGTTTCTCGTTGTTTTCTTAAGCGGCCATTCGTTCTCGACGAAAATTAATTACCGTCCGATCGATGTTCGGTGCAAGAAAGTTTCTGCAAGAGGCTCACCTTCGCTACCCACGCATTTGTGCACACAGGACGACAAGGCAGCACGATTCTTCGAGCTACGACGATGTCGTCTGACGGCGTGTAACTTGGAACGACCATTGCTGCTCTTTCTACCGCTTCTGTATCCCATTCTTCGTTAATAGAAGCAACGCCCCGACGATAGCTTCTTTCGTTCCTTTCCTCTTTTTCTCCTTCGTTTCTCTCAGTTGCGACTCTTTCTTTCTCCGTTTTTCTTTTTTTTTACTTTTTCCTTTTCCTTTTTTGTTCCTTTTCTTAGAGACGAGACAACGGAAGACGAAAATTTGCTTACGGCGAGCTTCCTGGCGGCCAAATTCTTTTCCGCGCTTTGTTTCTCGTTGAAATTTTTATTTGGAGCTGCTGCTGCTGCAAAACTTCAAAATATAAATATCATTCGTTGGAGTTGAGAAATATTGCGAAACCTCGAGCTTCTCTTTCGGCTGAATTGGCGACGAGGCGAATCTCTTTTTTCGTTTCGTTCCTTTTTAGACCTAAAGCCGAACACGAGTGTGCCGACGAGAGGTGGACGTAATACAGAAGAATCGATGCCACTGACTACTGACCTTAAGGAATAAATTATTACCTGAAATATGGGTCACTGGCATGCCACGTCGTTATACACAACGCGCGTACCGTAGGTAGGTTGGTTGTTTAACGCGTAACGTTATCTCGTTGGCGTTCCGTCCTATCTTATTAGCGCTTAAAGGAAAATAATGTTGAAATTTGGAATACGTACGTCGCTGGTCGCTCGTAAATTCCGTACGAGAAGAGAGGTTCGATGGTCAGGAGTAAAAATTCGTGTTCGTATTTCGATATTTTTTTCGTATTTTTTCGATTATATTCGTTACCAGTCCAAACGCGATAGTAATTTTGTTTGATAAGGAACTTTCGAACGATCGGAAAAAGATGGAACGAGGGATGTGTAGGACCGATCTAGCCGCGATAAGTCGACCGACCTGTCATATTTTTCTTTTTTTTCCTTCTTTTTTCTCCCTCGACATTCGACGTACGAAGAAATGGTTCGAGACAAATCGCCAACTTCCGAACGTATAGCAAGCGATAACGAAAAGCGACGCGAGGGCGATCCAACCGTCGATGGCAGGTAGCCGTACCGAAACGGCACGTCTCGTCTGGCACTTGGCTCGACCTCCCTTCGTTTTACTTGCTTCTATAGGAATGTCGCAAGTGTCTGCGCGAAAAATGTCGAAAGCGTTGTCAAATATATATATTTAGATTCCGAGTAGAAATAAAAGAAAACGATAAAACTGAAAGCGAATATAAAAAATTGGATCGAAAGCATCCACTTTTCGTCGACAAAGCGTCGTCGTGGTCTAGCGGCATCGAGAAGATTATTACGTCCCTTCGAAATTCTTATCCCTCGCTTCTCTTTAAAACGGAATCGTCCAGTTGATCCTCGTTGTTCCCTCTCTTTTCTCCTTCTTCGACTTCGTCTCTCGACTCGCTTTCTCGATCCGTCAGCAGGAACGCTCGATGCTTCGGGATCGGGCATCCCACGAATTCGCTACGAACCTCCTTGAGCTCTCGTTTGTTCTGACGCTTTTCCTCGTTCTCCGAACAATTTCTATCGTTAAGATCGAGATCGTTTCGAACGTTCCCTTTCGAGGCTGATTTCGAAATCGTCCGACGTTCCTTGAAGGACTCCTTCGAGAATCGATCGTTCGGTTCGTTTCTCTCGGCTCGTTTCTCGATTCTTCCCGTCCTTAAGGGTAACGAAAACGAAGCGAGACGTTATCGAAGAGGAAGAAAACGTTCGGAGGGGTTACGATCTTAGAATAATCTAACGGTCGGGCACAAACCTCGTTTCCTTCCTTGACCGACGCCCCGGTTTATCCTTGTCGCTCTTAGGGAGACGAGCAACGTTTCTCTTACGTTTAGATTTTTGAACGTTTCGCCGAGACACCGCGGAGTCGGTGGATACGTCGCGAGATTTTTTAGTATATCGCGAGAAGGAGTTCCTTCGGGTCTTTCGTTGAACCGTTTCGAGGCCGTTGTCGTCGAGCTTACGTGCTCGAAGTCTTTTCCTTCGCAACTCCCTGCCGATTCTTCTCGTGGAATTGGCCAAGGTGGGGGATACCTTGAGTACTTGCCCCTGAGAGTCTGCAGGAATCAGGTATCCCGATTTCACGCCGAACCAGAGTGCCTTGCGGATATAGATTTTTGCTTGTCGTTTACCTGCGGCACGGTCGATTAGACGATAAGAAGAATTGAGCTAGACCGGCTCAACGATCGAGAAAACGAAGAATACGAGACCTTCCTCGATGCCAGCCTTGATGTAATTGTTAATGACTTGGAGGATGGATCGTTTGTTTAACAAAGTTCTGCTAGCGTCTATCGAGCGTGGCCCGATGCTTTCCACGAAGGAATTGCTGCTCGCGGCATCCGTCGCTTCTCTCAGATTCTCCAAAGTGGCTGCTTCGGATTCCGAGCTAGCACGCGATATCGAAACACTCTCGAACGGGGACATACGTAAATAACGCTCGCTTCTCTCGCGTTGCATTCTTCTTCGAGATAGCGGCCACGTTGCTCTCTCCTTTGCTCTCCCTATTATCACAATCTACATATATCGTAGACTTTGCTTGCATACTCTGCTAAGTTAAACTTTTAAACGATCCTTCAAATAGTGCTATTGTTTCGCATCACCTTGGTTATGTTTCGTAATATTTAAAAGTTTCCAAATTAGTTCTTGCACGTCGATCTCTTCTCGCAAACGTGACCGAGCGTCCGTACAGTGACAATTGCAGCACCATCGACGAGAGTAAGAGTTTCGTTTAGCTTGTTCCGCGACTTTACGTTCCTTTGGTTTTTTCGTCGACGGTGCCATTATGTTATGCTCTGACGTATTTCCTTTCCGTTGTTATACCAACAAAATCGTAGTTGGCATAGCTTCTGAGGAAAGTTTCCCACTTGAAATGCTTCCCTCCCTCCCTCCCTCTCTCTCTCTCTCTCTCTCTCCTTATGGAAGCTAACGAGCTGCCGTGCAGTTACTATAATCTCTGGTGTTTTCGAGGACGAACTTTCGGCGATCTCGCTTTTCTCCGGGTCACCGAGTCGCAGATTTATCGTTCTTCGATCGAGGTAAAAAGAAAGGAAAGAGTCCTTTCTATCGCAATATGGATTTTATGGATGAACGATCCATTCGCTTTGATATTTTTTCGACGAACGATCTTGCCCCTCGCAACATTACGTTTATTTTATTATACGGATTTTATTGAACTCGAAAGAGGGTAAAGGCTGTGACTCTTGGAAAATATGATAACCGAGGTAATATCTCGCCATTTCGAAGCGAAAAGCTGTTACATTACTTCTCCTTCGTACTTCAATCGACGATAATAATAACGTCAACACTGAAGGATTCTTCGAGATAACTGTTACTCGTTAAAGCTGTTATTTACGCAACTTTAGAGCGTACAGGAAAACATGAAACGTGAAACACGTGGATATAGAAAATAATTTCTAGCTCTGCAGGCATACGATTTGATTCGAGAAAAATTCTTCTTATTGATTAAATAAGAACTCGTTCAACTTTATATATATATAGGTAAACAATAATTTATTTTTAGCGTTGAAACGGCACGAGTTAGACTACTTGATTCTCCAACGACATAGCTAAATTATTAAAGCGTGTGACTTCCGTAGTACCTCTGGCGTCACCTAGCGAAGAGTCAAAAGAGTCACCGTTCGCGTTGTTCGCTAAATCTTTCAAATTTATTTGCAAGTACAAATTGGATCGACCAAAAGGATGTACGATCGGTGCACCAAATAAATCTGAAATATGATCGATTAAAAGTTTTCATCGGTATAATCGTCGGAGCGACGAAGTAAGGTGATTGATCGTCGGTAAGGAATTCAGTAGTCTTCTAAATTATCTTCCATAGTTATCTCGAAACTCGTGGCTGACTCTTGACCGACGTCGACTACTGCGGTACTTGGATTTACAGTGCCGGCCGTTACCACTGGCCACCTATATCTTTGGAGAAATCACTAGGCGTTTCTCGTTTCTATAGAGCACAAGTATCTATATTCTCGCGCTTGTGAACCGATCAATACTCGACGAGTTTCGTCCGGCTTGGGAGTAAGAGAAACACATCGTGGCTTGTGCGATCGCGTACGAGTGCACGCACGAGGTTCGACTCTTCGAATATGTCAAAGAAATAGAATTGCGTCGAAAGAACAATCGTCGAAATGTCGACGAACTGTTCCTCCCGTTCTTCCGGATGGAGCGCGATGACGGAGTGTCGAGTGCTTTTCAATGGGCTATATGCGTTTCCCTGTTGAGCGACTAGATATATCCGGATAAACCGAAAGAGGTATTCTTGTTAGAGATATTTCAAGATTTCTCATATTTCTGGATCGTCGCCTTCGCTTCGTCGATCGATTAACAAAGATGAAGAGGCAGAACGTGAGGACTCTCTCGCTGGTAGTGTGTACATTTATTTACCTTTTGATCGGTGCTGCGGTGTTCGACGCACTGGAATCGGATACTGAAAGAAAACGTCGAGAATTTCTATCGGGTAGGTAGACGAAGACTTAACATTCGTTCTCTCGATTTATCACGATTTTACAAGCGGATCATCGTCTCAGATATACGTCGTAACATGATGAAAAAGTACAACATCACCGAGGAGGATTATCGTATGGTGGAGATCGTAATAATCGAAAATAAGCCTCACAAAGCGGGTCCTCAATGGAAATTCGCTGGTGCCTTCTACTTTGCTACGGTTGTTCTCGCTATGATCGGTAAACAATATCCTTATTCAAAGATATCGTCGGATCGTGTTAAATGCACGCGCACACGCCCATATGTATACACGTATCGATTATTTGGTTTTCAAGGCTATGGACACTCCACTCCGGTCACTATAGGCGGCAAGGCCTTTTGCATGGCGTACGCCATGGTGGGCATTCCTCTTGGCCTGGTAATGTTTCAAAGCATCGGCGAGCGTCTCAACAAATTTGCCTCCGTCGTTATCAAACGAGCAAAGATTTACATGAGATGTCAAAAGGTCGACGCCACGGAGATGAACCTGATGCTGGCCACCGGATTGTTATCCAGTATAATAATTACCACCGGTGCCGCAGTGTTCTCGCGTTACGAGGGTTGGAGTTACTTCGATAGCTTCTATTATTGTTTCGTGACGTTAACCACCATCGGTTTCGGGGATTACGTCGCTCTGCAGGTAAATTTCGTAAACGCGAACAAAGAGGCGAGCGTGTTATTCGTTTCTTTCGTTTTTCAGAACGATCAAGCACTTTCGAACAAGCCGGGATACGTCGCCTTAAGTCTGGTGTTCATTTTATTCGGTCTGGCAGTGGTGGCCGCTAGCATAAATCTCCTCGTTCTTCGTTTCATGACAATGTAAAAAATAATTGATCGTTTATCTTTTCAAGAGAAAACAAACCAAATCTCTCTCTCTCTCTCTCTCTCTTTCTCTCTTTTTTTCTCTTTATCCAGGAATACCGGCGACACGCGTCGGGAAGACAACGAATTTCAATTGGCGTCCGATCACGTCTTGACCTTGGACGGCGAGGTAGTTGCCGTGAACGGCAAACTTTTGGCCGGTCACGTGCCTATAGTACACGATACGGACGACTGCGTCAGCGTGTGTTCGTGTACGTGTCTTGGACCGGCCAATTCCGAACTGTTGGATTCTACGGGATATCAAGGTTACAGACCACCTTCGACCACGGCGAGCTTTCGCGTTAAGCGCGCATCCGTCTGATGGAAGGAGTTTCGTCGTCGTAGTCTACGTCGTCGGCTTTCCAAGGCCGACAGCAGGGAACTCCTCGGTATCGATGTTTGAAGGCGAGAGAAGAGACGAATGAAGCAAACGACGAGTACAGAACACTGCCAAAGGACAGATAAATTCAACGGACCGATAATCTCGAAAGAGGCCGATCCGGAATGAAAGACTCGTTCGAAGAAATCCTTTATACGCGAATTTCGCGATTCGGCTTACTTCGAAGATCCGTGAACTTTTTTGGGTGAACCGTTGGAAGTAAGGTCCGATATTCGATATTTATCAACCTTCTATGAACCCGTTTTACGTGTACGATTCTATTTAATGGATATTCCGTGTACACTACGGACTGGCTCGCTCGGAGATCGTATTTTTCTATGCGATTTGTAATTAAACTCGATAGTAAACTTAAGTATACCGCAAGACTGACCCAGCGATACAAAATTGTTGAATCGAAACGAGAACCAAGTTAAACATCGGTGGCCGTTGATGGCGTACGAAGGATCTCCATCCTATAGGATATTTTCGGTATGTTTGTAGCGTATGTTCGCGTTGTCCAAAGTCAAGTCTTCGTAAATATTTATTACACTTACATCGTTATCGCATTATCCATTGCGTACACGTCGTAGAACGGCTAAAAAAATATCTCGTTTAGATTATAAAGATTCACGGAGGCATGCACTTACGATACGCTTATTCTATGCGCGCTTAATGCGCGTTTGTATATAAGATGTTAATGAAATCGATCTTATTATATCGATGTTAATGGAATACGTGAATAGAAAAAAGACTTTTTCCCCTTTAAAACGGTCTTGGTTTCGAGTCTCTACGATATTTCGTTGCCAAGATATCGGCTTCGAAAGATTTCTCATTCGTAATTCATTAACCAACCGCGCTCAACGTAGCGAACTAGTAGTAGCAATGCTGGTCTGGTGGTGGTGGTGGTGGTGTAGTAGTAGTAGTAGTACCGTACGGGCCGTTTACGTCGACAGCTGACTCTCGTAATTTCGTGCGTAAATTCCAAGAACTTATGTGGGTCACTGGGTCAATGCCCGTTTTAGGAAAATTATATAGGTCAATGGATCGACGTAAAGAGCATTTATGCGATATCTCTGGAACTAAAGGTCGTAGGGACATCGAACGAATACCGTTTTAAAGGGCAAATTTTTTACTATTTTCTCGCCATATTTTTACTAAAAACAATCTCTTATAAACAATTTGTTATTAACAATTTTCATAAACAATTTCGCGGAGCAGATTTTTTTTTTTCGTTTCTTTTGCTACGTCATGACGTCAATGAACGTTCAACGGTACGTTCGAAGCAATTTTTCATCAACAATTTGCATAAACAATTTGTTATACGAATTATTTATCGTACGAATGATTCCGCACAACAGATCTTTTTAACATCCTTTGTAACATCGATAACGATTATTCGACGATACGGTCAAGGAGATTCGTTATTAACGAAGAGCCATTTGTTATTAACAATTTTCGTAAAGCATGTTTCGAAGCAGACCTTTTTCTATTCCTTTTTCCACGTTCGTAATGATCACTTAGAAGCAAATTTGTTTTATATTAAGAGCCATTCGTCGAAACAACTTGTTTCTAACAATTTGCAAAAACGATTCGTCATATAAATAATTTGCATAAATAATTTCACAGAGCAGATTTTTTTTTTTTCTATTTCCTTTGTAACACCGACAACGATGATTCAACGATGATACCGGTTAAAGCGATTTGCTATTAACGAAAAGTCATTTGTTATCAACGATTTTCATAAACAATTTTTCGCAGCAAATCTTTTCCTATTTCTTTTCTCTACGTTGCTAGTCGTTTGGCGACATGATAAAGGAAAAAAAAATTTTTTTTACAACTATAAAACATAAACAATTTACAATCAATAATTTTGATAAGTGATTTTGCAGAGCAAATCTTTTTATCGCTTCCTTTGTAACACCGACAACGATTATTTTCGCGTTACGCCCATTTTTTTTTTTTTTTTTATGAATAATTCGTTACGAACAATATATCGTAGTTACGGATTCCTTTAAAATTAAGACTGCATGCTCCGTGCAGTTTAATCTCATAGGGCGAATAAAAAGGTATAAAGAGAAAATCGAAGATGGAGGACTTTCGTGCGGAAAAGGAGGAGAGATCCTTCTGTTACTATTAACGACCATCGATGTACAAGGACGACAACCCGACCAGAACGAGTCGGGGGAAAGTTAAGTCGGTGCGATTGAAACTATTGTTAATAAAACGAATGACTGAAAGTATAGAAAAAGAATTTATAACGATGTCACACGTTTTTCTTGTATCGTTGATAATTCTGCAATAATTACTCGGGAGTTATAAACGTCCATGCAGAGTGCTACATATGCGTATATTTTTTAAATGTTGAACGTGTAATAATAAATAATGATTACCGACGTGTCTCACGAGAATGATTCGTTTTCCATGAGACTCGGTTGGTCTCGCATGAATTTTCGTTTTCTAATCGAACGAATCGCTTGAAAGTCGATAGATCGAATGATGCTTCCGATGTTTAACCTCTTTGAACGTAATCCCTGAAACGTGATCCTTTTCTCGAGGATATTCTTTCGTAGATTAAACGAATCTTAAGAATTTTTCACGATGGCCAGGATGTCCGACGCCATGGAAGGGAAAGCGCACGTTTGCGAATTGCTAAGGACATTGGAGAATTGGAGAAATATTACCTATTTTTCGAAATGCAAGAGATTATGTTCCCAATGGTTCAATATCGATAAACGCACACCAAGATGTATGCAATACGTTGACAATTTGTCGGCAGTAAATATTGAAAAAAGAAGATACGGTCGTCTTAAGAATTTTTGCATCATACATCCTTTTAGTTATTTCAAGTAAACTTCCTAGACTTCTTAGCGAAGT
The DNA here is from genome assembly GCF_014466175.1 of Vespula pensylvanica. Lineage (NCBI taxonomy): Eukaryota > Metazoa > Arthropoda > Insecta > Hymenoptera > Vespidae > Vespula > Vespula pensylvanica. Next base: position 4,717,939 of record NC_057699.1, on the reverse strand, counting down.
TGATCTACCTGGCGTCGATTCACATTCTCGGATATTCTATCCTAGGTTTCTATGGGAAATTTTAATGATGGTCGTTTATGCAATAGCTTTTTTTACAATACCGTTTATGATATCGTTCATCGTTATGGACTATGAGGTGCTACGTTTGGACAAAGTGAATTTATTTATTTATATAATGTGCTGGTTGAACATAATTGTTACTTGCATGACCGGTTATTACGATAAGAAAAATATGCGCGTAGAATTGAACCTATTGAAAATATTCAAGTACGATTTAACACGCATTTATAAGTCAAATATCACCGTGTATTTATTTCTCTACTCATTTTTTTAGAAAATATTTAAAGGGATATCTTCTGGTGGATATAATTTCTTCCTTGCCGTACGATCACATCACTTTGTTTTGGCGAAAACTTCCGGGGAATAGTTCTTTTTACGCGATCACGTTGATAAATCTTTTGCCCCTGTTAAAACTGTCACGTTATCCAACCCTAAACGATTATATTTTTCAGTTTTATCAATATTTTGCGATAGAACACTTTTATTACCAATTGACTACTACACTCGCGTTAGGATTTTATTTGATTATTTGGTTCTCCTGTTTGTGTTACCTCTTGCCCGTATTGATGTTGTATTTTTACAACATTCCATCAACGGTAAGCAGTTGAAATCGATGATCTGTGAACTGTGAACGTTGAACCGTATCGACTCTTTCCTTTTCCTTTCTCCCTCTCCTCTCTGTCTCCCTCTTCCCAAGGAGTGCCAAGACTGTTGGATGGTAGGGATAGAAAAGGAAGGTTTGGCCTTTAAATTTCAACACGCTTTCTTTATAGTATTGGAAAATCTTTTAGCGAGCGGTTACGGCGTCTTCCCTCCGAAAACCGACGTTCACATCGTATTAAATATCGTACTGATGATATTCGGCAGATTCATCGAGTGTTACATCATAAGTGAGTTTCGATCGTGTATCTATCAGCAACCTATTCATTTTTTTCTAACGTCAGTTATGTTTCTAGAGGTAAAGAGAAACAGCAAAGCAGCGAAAAGTAAGTATCAAGAAATAATTAATCAGATAGGGGCATACGCGAGACAAAAACAATTGCCATTTCAAATAAAAAATCGGCTCTTGGAGTACTACAATTATCGCTTTAAGGAAAATTTCTTTCGCGAAAGAAACATCCAAAGCATTCTTTCAGGTTTTTCTTCCACGTTTTTCCACCGTACTATTTTTTTAACTGATCATTTACATAGATTAGTCCAAAGGTCGAGTTAGGATTATAATAATTAAATATAAATTTTTAGAACGATTACGAGATGAAATCGCTATGCAATCTTGTCGGCGGTTGGTCCAGAATGTGAAGCTCTTTAAAAATGTACCTCAGGACATTCTAAAGTCTATCATCAAGAATTTGAAATTTGAATTGTACTTGCGAAATGACATTATTATAAGGGCTGGCTCCATAGGGGATTGTATGTTTTTTCTATCCATTGGAACTGTCGCCGTTTTGACGCCAACTGGAAAAGAGGTAAAGTGTCTATGATTCTATTTAACGATCAACCTGTTAAAACTAAATTTAGATATGCCATCTGCATGATGGCGCTCATTTTGGAGAAATAGCACTTTTAGCGTCTGATCAAAAACGAGTCGCGACTGTGATCGCTGTAGATATTTCCGAAGTTTATCGTCTCGATAGGAAGGATTTTCGAAAATGCGTTACCGTACATTCTGAGTTATTTTCCTCGATCGAACGTATAGCCACTGAAAGAATAGAAAGGACTGCCATAATAGAGGAACACCATAAAAGATTCATAATGCGTTCGAGCCTTGCACACGACGAGGCAAGAAGAAGATCGAAGATATAGGATCTGCCTTTTTTTCTTGGTTCGAAAAATAAAAAAGAGGATCGCTCGTATATTCGTTTTTATATTCAAGGATATTAAACACCATTATCGTTGTCGTCATCGTCATCATCATCATCATTATTATTATTATTATTATTATTATTATTATTATTATTATTACTATTATCATCATCATTATCATCATTATTACTACTACTACTACTACTATTACTATTATTATTATTATTATTATATCATATCGTATTATATTATATCATACTATATTACGTTATGTCGTATTATTGTCCACACAATGTTTGTAATAGTCACATTGGTTGATTGACGTCTACTCTTTGTGATCTTTTTCTCTTCTTTTTTCTTTCTTAGAATCAGAATATCGATCATCAGCTAAGATTACTTTTCAGTTTATAATCGTTATCATTAAGGAGCGTTACACGTGACAATAGTATTCCGAGTAGCAATACGTTTAACGATAAATTAACTTTTTGGCAAATTTTCCCTATCGGTGATAAGCTGTTTTGTATTTTATTGAAATCCGTAGCGTCGATCGTGATGGGATTCTTTTTATCGCTAATGCCTCAGGATTACATTTTAGAAATAAGAGGATGATCTTCGTTTTTTTTTTTATTAGGAAGAATAGAAACAATAAATTTATATCCGATTAGAATTATTTATATCCGGACAGACGGAAAGAGAGGGGTGGGGGAGGGAGAGAGAGAGAGAGTTTCTCGGACGAGAGCATACATACATGCAGGCGCGTGTACCTTTACGTATGCGATGACGATGATGATAATGATCCGCCAAATATATATATATTTATTCGTCTTATGGTTAATAAATGCGAGGAATGTTCCAGATTATTATCGTAAGCACAATAAGTTCTTTCTAATGCTGAAATTAATAGTACACGTAACATCACGATCATTCCCTTCGGATTTAATAATAAACACAAGAGGATCGAGTCCTTCAAAGATATTAATATAAAAGATTTATAATCCGAGAGTAAAAGTTATGTACATTTATGCGTAACGATGCTATTAAAAGAGTGTGTATGATATGAATTTTACACGCTCGACGATACGTAAATCACACGATACTATCATAAATTACTTACGTTAAAAGACGAACTAATAACTGTGCGCGTGTATGCGTTAATGTCTTACCGTTATCCTTTCACGTACTTATTTAACTCTTTTACGTTTCATCTTCGTATCATTTTTCTTATCGACGAAGTTTGATTTTATCGATCAGACGACCTGCGACTCTATGAAAGTCCGACTCTAAGAAAATCTTCTAACAACGTCCACTAACAATTTTTCGATTAATTAACGCGCGTACTCGTTTTGGTCGTATCTAGAATGATATGGGGAGAAGAGTGTTCGATGATAAACGCCCTCGATCGTCGTCTTTAATTTATCGTTTAATTTGTCGTAACGCAATCGCATTTACTACGTTTTGTCGCTGCAACATACCACGCAATATATATTTACATCAACGACGCGCGCATATAAATTATATATCCTAATACTCTTTCCTGGATATTCTCTCTTCTTCTTGTTGTATCGTTTTTATTTATTTATTTATTTCCTTTTTTTTTCTTTCATCTCTTTTGTTACTTTTTTTTTTTTTTTAAGGACATCTAATAAGGCACTCTTCTTTGACTGTAACCAAATGCGAAGAAAATCGATTAACGATCGTTCGATCCTCTAAAATCGTACGTGCGAAACGTCAATTCCGAGTCTGTTAAAATTACTTGCTTTAATTAACTTATGGCTTAACAATGGCGTATATAAATGCTCTTGGTATGTTTCGGTCGCTCGTCGATACTCTTACGCGCTTTAATGCTCTCGGGAATGAGAATGACATCTCGTTATTACGCGATTTCGAATACAATAAATAGCCAAGAAGAAACGAATATATAATGCGATACGTTGTTCGCCTCTTTGCGAGACACGTTTCTAATCGATCGATTTATTTATTTTGGATTTCCTAAGAGTTAGTACGCAAAAGTGTGCGACTTAAGTAGATTCGAAGATGCAACAATCGTAATTCTATTCTTTTCTGGTTCTATTCGTTTACAAGGTGAAAAAAAGCTTTCCAAAGTCATGCGAAAAATGCCGCATCCTTGTTGCAACTCTTTTGACCGGTCCACGTTATGGCAACATTTATGTCTTCGTTACAAATAAGTAATAACAATACGATAGATTATAAACGATATATTGTATAATCAACTATTTATATCGTACAACATAACGCTCGTAATATGCATCATACAACTAGGTACCTACAAGATTTTCTTGACTCGCACGACATAGCGAAGTTATGCCACTGTTATCATTTTTATATTTTCACAGATAAATTCTTCCTTTTCTCCTTGATTTTCCTTCCTCTCACGACGTACGTCTAGCGAAACTTTACGCTCAAGTGTATTCGTCGTTGTATCGAAATAAAAATAATATAAAAAAAAATTCATTGTACCAATGACTTTATAACGTTACGACGGCTACTCCAGTGGATATGTTGCCGCGGTAATATCTTAAAATAAAAGTCTAAGAATATTTGCAAATGATCTTTGCAAGATTTTACGCTATGACGTACATACATACAGCTACTATAGACTATATAGTTAATCGCAAAGGTTTCACCGAATGCCTTTTTTCAAAACTCCAAGTATCAAATCCTCTTACGTCGAACTCTGTCGGACTAGTATTCAGCGTCAGACCATATGTATATACACGGATGAGAAAGTTAGAGGGAGAAAAAGGAAGAGAAAGACGGACAGACAGATACGGATGAATGGATAGAGATGGAGATAGGGATAGATAGATAGATAGAGAAATAGAGAGAGGGAGAGAGAGAGAGAGAGAGAGAGAGAGAGAGAGAGAGAGAGATAGTTGAAAGTAACGACGGAAGGATGGACGAGAAGATCGACGAATGATTTTTCTTGAGTACACACGTATCTTCGCACCGTTCGAGTTCTTCCAATCATTTTTCCAGTAAATATATGTATATATCTGTCTGTGTATGTGTGTTTGTGTGTGCGCGTGTGTGTGTGCGTGCGTGTGTGTGTGTATATATATATATACGTATATATATTATATATCTATGTATAGACGTTCTAAGGCTTTGGCAGTGAATGAATGCCGATTCGCATAGCGTACGCGATGCAAGGTGCTCGTGTTAATCATACCTTTCTTATTTCTTACTTTCGCCAGTGAATGTTTATATCAAGAAAGATTACGATCGTCGTCCATCGTCTCGAACGAATATGACGTTAGGCTCGAGAATCGAGTATCTTAGAGTATCATTCTTTTTCTTCTCAAGTTGTCGAGATGCGGTCCTCTTGATGGCAATTGGCCATCCTCCGTGCAAGACCGACAACAGAATTTGGCATAATACTTGTGCCTGCAATAGCGCGCCATCACGATTAGATCGCACTTTGCGAAGAAGCTGTTGTCTTGACAATTGGGATGAATAAATATGCCTGCAAAGAAGAACAAAGCACGAAAGAAGAATTTGCTTTTTCCTTTGATCGTGTTTCATTCGAGCGAACAAAGTGAGTCTTTTCAACGTCTTACCAGCTACGAGTACATCCACGCTGTCAGAATCAGACGTGTATTCGTTCGTTGCTTCGCATCGATAACGGCCCGAGTCGTCTTTGTTCGCATCGGTGATTATGAGTCTGTTCGCTTCTACGATTGAAAGTTGATCGATATTGCGTAATCAATATTGGTCGTACAAGGGTGTACGTATACGTACACGTTCGACGTTTCTTACCGGATATTTTCACTCGATTGTTGGTTTGAACGAGATTGTCGTCTTTGTACCAAAGTACTCGCGGGATTGGATAGCCGTCGATGGTACAACCGATGCTGATGTCGCTACCTTCAGGAAATTGAGTTTGACCTACCGACACGCTGACGTTCACCGGTACTGCGTCGAAACAAAGACGATATCAGTCGACGATGTCGATCGAGAGTCGTAAATCAAAATAGATAAACGACAGAGTCGAACGAAAAAAAATTGCGGTATGCCTCGAACGAAATAAAAAGATACACTACCTCGTCGGATTTTTATCCGTGACGGTCCATGATCTAAACGATATATCTTTCAAATGATAATAAAATAAGCGTGTAGCGAACGTATGCATGCGATCGTAGCGTCACGACGAAGCGCGTGCAAAAAAGTTTGCGTAAAAAAGCAAAAGTGCATTCGATAAAACGAGCAAAGAGAGATCGGGAAACAAGGAAGCCTCACCTTTGAATCTAGAAATAACGGGAGTCATGGTTGTAGTTTCGAGAGGTGTAAAGCGAAGAATGTGAGGTCTTGTAGGCTGAACGGGCGCGAACGTGATATAATCGGGTGAATGCGTTCTAATGGGTCTGTAAGGATACTGAGGTTTCTCAGTGACCGGTCTCTTTGGAGGTAGGACAACGTATTTCATGTAGTTTTGATACTCCGGTTTGATATTGTAGATTGGACCGATCGTTTGCAAAGTGACGGACCAAGAGGCTGGCCTGTCGATGCCGTTGTAAGCCTGACACGTGTAAACACCAAGATTAGTCAGAGTCACCGAGCGTATTAATAGGGTGTAATCGGTGTCTTGCTCATAATTCTCCGAACTCAGTGGAAGCATGTTATCGCCACGCCACCAGGTGACGGATGGTCTCGGCCAACCCATAGCGTAACAACGAAGCAGGCACGGTGAATTCATCGTCACCGTCACGGTTGCGTTCTTTTCTCCAACGATGGCCGCGGAACGTTCGTGAGGTTCTATGGTGTGCAATTAAAATAGCGTGCATCATACGTCGAAGGGAGAAAGGTAAATTAATTTTTCAATTTTTTTTCTTTTTTGTTTGTTTAAGAAAGATCGAGCGTTGTGATCCAATCACCATCACCGAGGATTATCGTTAGAACGTGCGTGATAGTTCTTTCGGTTAAATTTTTAGTATCAATTCCCTTATCACAAAGTACGAGCAATACGAATCGTATCCAAGCTATCCTCCCCGTCGAATAAATTCGAATAAATTAGTTACGTGCGACAAACGATTATCGTTCCAACTATTACGTCCATTTTCTCACTTACCCGTGACCTCCACTTGATACTCTATTCTAACTGGTGGACCTACGCTGTTATCGGCGGTACAAACGTAAATCCCTCTGTCGATCGTGTATAAATTGATGATCTGAAGAGATCCGTCGGGCAGTATACGACGCCTCTTCTCCGTAGTACCGATCTATAGAGATCAAATCACGTTTCATCGAGCTCCTTCCATCAGCATCGTCGTTCGAAAGGTTCTGGGACTTACGAGTGTCGTGTCTTTCCTCCAAGTTACGACGGGTGCTGGATAACCGGTAGCCACGCATTTCAAGGTAACGTAATTACCTTCTTCGGCGGAAACGTGCGATTCTTCGGGTTGTTCTATTCTGACGGGTTCGGCACCGTACTGAGGTGTAACTGGTGGTGTTACGCGAAGCGACGGCGTCGTTATCGGCTGTTCCAAAGCTGGCTCCAAACAAGACGTGCCACAACCGTTGTCGCAACACTTCCACTCTCCGGTACAATCGGCATCGGTCTCGCACTCGCGCTCGCACCTAGTGCTGTTCGAAACGGTTGGACAGCGTCCAGCTTTGATAGCTGCGGAAAGAAATGCGCTTACGTTTCGTCGACCTTTTTTTTCTTTCCATTGATCGATGCGTTTCGAAAACGTTAAGTACTTACTCGATCTGCAAACGCCATTGTATTCGGTTCCATCTTTGGTGCGGACCAGGGTAATCGAGCACTTTGTTCCCTCCGGACAGATTTGCGTTCTGCACGGATCGACGCAACGGCATCGTTCGCAGTCTTGATCGTCGACGTACGCTTCCTTGCCGTAAGGACAACGAATTAGATTGCACTCCTCCCGTGCCTCGATGCACGGATCCTTCGTGTCTTTTTCAGAACTTGTGTCGATTTCGTTGTCGGCTGCAACAAAGACCGATTCTTTTCCTTTCTCCGTGGGATACATATTTGTATTCAAACGAAAGAATATGGTAGTCGTAAATATGTGCGAGTTTATTTACAGCAGCTTGAAAAAAGAAAGAAACGAAAGGAAAGCGCAATAAACGGGAATAAAAGTGTAATTGGAGTCGATTGCGTGGCGAATCTGCGGGAAGGCGGGTGTACGAATCGATGATGCGTGTCGAACGACGAGATTTACGTCGAATATTTACAGAAACTTTTTAAACGAGGTATTCCGTTGTAACGATACTGTTACGTTTTAAAGCCTTGCTTACGCACTTTTAACGAGAATGCTTTTCGATCGATACTGCTATCGAATGACTATTACTCCTGCGGGATCAAAGCGGCCAAAATTTTTCTCCATTTACGGCCACTAAGCTAAGAGAAAAGAAAAGGGGGAAAACAAAAGTAAAAAGTAAAAGCGTTGGTATCGCCCATTTGTGTCAGGACTTACTGCTAAGACAAGTGTTAATGCAAGATTCGAAGGTTTTGAATCTGTTGCGATTTCCACCGCAGCCGGTGTAAACGAATGCTCTGCAGGTTTGATATTCTTCGTCGAAGTAGAAACGTTTGGAGAAACCGGTGTTGCACGATCCACTGTCAACTGGTTCTTTACAGATGGCTGATCGCAAGATTGGATGTAAATGAGTAATGACATAATCAACGACGGATCCTATCGTTCGAATCCCAATCGTCTGATTTTCGCGAACCAACGAGAATCACGTTTCTACGAACTTACCTAAGTGAGAAAGCGTGGTGTCGTTTCCAACGGGAGCAGGTTCCTCGAGATGAACGCAAAGCGACTCGCATTCCGAGATCGTACTGAACCTGTTCGCGTTACCGTCGCATCCACCGTAAACGAACTGCCGGCAAGTACGAATGTTTTGATCGTAAAAGTATTTGGAGAAGCGGGCTCTGCAAGGACCCGGATCCACCGGTAGATTACACAAGTCTGAAATTTGTACGGATACGCGTTGTTAATGGTGAAACAAAAAAAAGAAAAAAAGAGAAAAAAGGAAAACAAAAAATCGTTTCGTTGAGAAAGAAAAATGGTTTCTTTCTTTTTGAGATCCTGCGATCGGGAGACCCTCATCTCCTCGAGTATTTCCTCACCTTGCCCGCGGAATTTGCCGCAGAGACGTTCGCATTGTTCCTCCGTTTGGAATCTGTTGGCGTTACCTTCGCAGCCACCGTATATGAACGCTTGACACATGTTCGTTCGAGAATCGTAATAATAAGCGGTAATGTCATTGTTGCACGGTCCAGCATCCACAGGTGCGAGACAAATCGAACTACTCGACGCGATCTCGGTTTGGGAAGTGGCAGCCACGGTAGTAGGTCGAACTTCTTCCGTGATCGCTGCCGGCTCTCTCTTGCATTTTCTCTCGCAGGATTCTCTGTCCTGGAAACGATTCTTGTTGCCCTGGCAGCCGCTGTATTCGAATTCGTGACAAAAGTCGTCTCGACGATCGTAATAATATTGCTTGACGAAGCCGTCGCACGTACCGACGACTCTTGGCAAAGCGCACGGATCTGAAACGTCATATTTATTTTATCGTTTCGTTCGCGAGTCGATGACATTTTTTATTACGTGACGAAAACAGAGAAAGAATAAACGAAAAAAAGAAAAAGAAAAGAGGAATACCTTGAACTTGTCCGCATCGATACTCGCACTCCTCGTGCGTGTCAAAGTTGTTTCCGTTGCTCTGACAACCGCCGTAAGCGAACGCTTTGCAAATACCGTCTTTGCTGTCGTAGAACCATTTCATTTTATCCTCGTTACATGGACCGTGAAAGTCGGGCAGGAAACAATATTCTGCAACAATTTGTAGTATCGTCACGGTCCTTGCATCTTTCTTTATCGTCCTATTCGTATAGAAAGAAAAGGAGCCTTTGCGTCGTTACCTGTTTTAAATCCGACTTGTTTAGGCGGTTCCGCGGTCACCGCGATTTCGCACCTATTCTTACAATCGTCCTGCGAGACGAAATTATTTTGATTTCCGCCACATCCGCCGTAGTAGAACTGTCTACATTGTTGCTCGTACGAATCGTAGTACCATCTTTGAGTGTAATTATGGCACTCTCCCAAAAGAGCGGGAAGAAGACAGACGTCCTGTTCTATAGATAACAACGGTGACAACGATTATCGTTTCGTCGGATCCGACGGTTCGGGCTTTTCATCCCGACGGATTGCGCAAAGCAGAAGAATTACTTTTCTCTTTTCTTCGATTTTTTATAACGAAGAAGTTGTATTAGAAGCGACAATCAAAGAGAAAGTCTTACCGATTTTAGGCGGACAATCGGCCGTGCATGCGTCTATAGTAGGGAAGTTATTTTTATTTCCACCGCAGCCCGTGTAATAAAACGGCATGCATCGATTCTCCGATCGATCGAAATACCATCTAGACTGCTTCTCCGTGCAATTACCCTCGGCCCGTGGCAGAGAGCAAGAATCTGTTAATTCATTCGTTACAGCATGCAAGGTTAGCGTCAAAGTCTCAATATTCTCGAACGAAGATGTTAGCACGATCCATAACCGTCAAGCGATTCAAACGTTGTTAGATATCAGTGGTGTTTCATCGAGGAAAAGAAATAAAGAAAAAATCTCTTGGGCAAAGTGTAATCGTTCGTTGCACGTTCGACGAAACGCGCATCTCGTTATTAGTAGATGCTCGTTGATATTAAAATTCGATAACGAATGCGTGAGCTTCGCAGAGCGTGCGTTCATCGAAATGGTCCTGACGGCAGATTTGAGAGAACACCAACACCACGAGCATGGGACGTAAGACGATACGATGATTGCGAATGGAAAAGGAAACAATGAGAATGCTCTTTACGATCAGCTGCCAACACCTGGGATTACGAAAACGACATTGCGATGATCGCGTTAAGCGACAAGCTTGTTTTTCATTTACTTTTCCTTTTCTTTCGATTGCTCTTTTCTTGTCTTTGTTCTTTCTGTTAATACCTTGTGTCGGACAACGCTGCTCGCAGGCAGCCCGCGTACGGAATTTATTGCCATTGCCTTTACAACCGCCGTAAACAAATCGACTACAAGTACGACGGCTTGAATCGTAATACCAACGCAATACAGAGCCCGGACATGGCCCAGGATCTTTCTCGAGGGCGCACACATCCGCTAGGGGCGCTGGAAAATTGATTGATTACTGCTGACGACTATGCCGATTCTTCGTTAGATGGCTTTTTGTCTAAACGAGAGTGAATTCTTATTTATATTCGATATCATCGTTCGGTTATCGACTTAACGTGCGAAGCTTCTCTCCTTATTTTCTGCTCCTTCGTTTATACCTTTCTTTTTTTCTTTCGTCGTCGACGATCAATGATAAAGCTTTTAAGCTCCTTTACGTTTACCTATTCGGAAAAAGTTAATTTTTCGAGTTGGTTCGAAACCTCGTAAATCCCCGTGACAAGTTATGTGTCAACTACCGTCTACGACCAAAAACTCGTGTTAAACCCGAAGAAACGTGTATGTAAACGATTAGAAAACTCTCGGGCGTATCGTACGCGTCCGTGACGCTAATGCAAAGTCAATCCCGTACCGATGCTATCCGTGATAAACGTCGTTACGGGAACTTACCGCGACTTCGGCCAGGCTGCAAGCACTGCTGATGACACGCGAGCTCCGTCGGGAAGTTGTTGTCGTTTGCCTTGCAACCGCCGTAATTAAATTGTTCGCAAGTTTGCAAAGCCTTGTTATAATACCATCTAGTGAAATTGCCCCCGCAGGGACCCGACTCCTTTGCCTGATCGCAGGGATCTAAGATCGAATCAGAAATAGATCGGGTCGAGTTATTGATTTTCGACTTTTTTTTTTTTCTCGAAACTCGACCGTACTGTGCCTCGTCGCTTAGAGGAGATCAATTCCAACAACGAAATTTCTATTCTATGGCATACCAATGTCATCGGGAACGACGCAGAGTTCCTCGCATTCCTCCTTCGTCTTGAACTTGTTCGCATTGCCAAGACAGCCGCCGTAAACGAATTGACCGCACTGCTTTCTTCCGGGATCGTAATACCAGGTCGGATAATAACTTTCGCACGGACCACTGATCTTAGGTAGGAAGCAAGCGTCTGCAAAGGTTGCATCGTCGATAAACTCCTATTCGTACTGGGTGCGACAAAGGAAGGGGCAACGAGAGAGAGAGAGAGAGGAAGAGAAGAGGTAAAAAAAAGAAAAAAAAAAACTGTAATAAAAGATCGTCGTTTCGTCACGGCAGCCGTACCTCGTCCTTTGGGCTCCACACAGATCGCTTTGCACTCCTCTTGAGTCTTGAAACGATTGTCGTTGCCCTCGCAGCCTCCGTACCAAAATCTCGAACAACCGCCGTATTCCGTGTCGAAGAACCATTTCACCGTAAACTCTCGGCAAGGGCCCCTGTCCCTTTCCAAAGCGCAAGCGGCACCGGGCGTAGAGGGTACGGTGAGACAGCCCTCGAAGCTCTCTCCTTGAGCCTCCTCGATACCGTCCGGACAACAACCGTATTTGGAGGCGTCGCACGAACAGCCGGCAAAGTTGTGTCCCTTCGCAGGAGTTCTGCCGTCGGAGCAACATTTGAACTCTGTATTCTCGCATCCGCAACCTAAGAGACATCGGTGATGATATTCATCGAAGAGGGTTAATGTCGCGCGACGATCGAACGTATACCTTGACCGTGCGGTCCTTTGGCAATGGTGATACCGTTGGGACAACATCCAAACTGATACGTGTAACAGGGACAACCTTCGTAATTAGGCCCGGTTGCCGGCGTGAATCGATTGGGGCAACATCCGTGAGTCGTGTACTTGCAGCCGCAGCCTTCGTTGTTGGAACCACGTGCAGCGGTCGAGTTATCGGGACAACATCCGTATCTCGAGTATTGGCAACCGCATCCGTAAAGATCGGGCCCGCGTGCCGGTGACACGTTGTCCGGGCAACATCCGTAAGACGTCGTCAAGCAACAGCCTTCCCCGTTTGGTCCGTGCGCCGGTGTCGCGCCGTCCTGGCAGCAACCGTACGTCGAGTTCTCGCACGGCATTCGACAGCCATAGTTGTTCGGACCGAGTGCTTGGGGAGAGATCAAATTGTATCGTTAAATTAAATCGAACGAGCTCGCGATTGCGCGTTCGCGATACTCTCTGTTCGCTTTACCTGGCGCGATTTTGTCGGGACAACAATCGAAATAAGAGGCACTGCAATTTTCCGCATTGATAACGCCGCAACCTTCGAAATTTGTTCCCGAGGCAGGTCTGACGCCGTCGGGACAGCAGCCGTAAGTTGTATTGGCGCAATCTTCCTCCGTCGCCAAGGTCGTGGTCTCGTACTCTTTCGTGGCTGTTGTCGTTTCCGAAGTGACCTCCTCCTTCTCCTCCTCCTCGCATCCTTCTCGATTCGGCCCGACGGCCGCTCTTATGCCGTCCTCGCAACAACCGTAAGTCGTTGCGTTGCAACAACCCAAATTATCTTTACCAGCGGCGGGTGTTTCGTTGTCGGGACAACATCCGAATCTGTCGAAATTACGTCGAGCATTGCGTTTCGTAATACGTTCTTTGCATCGTATAAATTAGACTTATTCGCGCGCACTTACTCCGTCCCGTTGCAGGGTTTCTTGCACCCTTCGTAATCGTTACCCTCGGCCGCGTTTATTCCATCGGGACAACATCCGAAGAGCGATTCGTTGCATCGGGTGTCGGGACAACCTTCGTTATTAGCCCCGGTAGCTGCGGAAACGGCGTCGGGACAACAGCCGTATTTCGTTTCGTTGCAAGTTTTAGGCGTCGGACAACCACCGCCGAACGGACCTTTGGCCGGAGTGATTTCGTCGTAGCAACATCCGAATTTAGAAACTTTACAAGACTTCTTTTTGTAGACCTTGCATTTTTTCAACTTATGCGTTGTCTCCACGGAACCGACCGTCGTCCACAATTCGGAAACTGAAACGAACAATATTGTTTCGACAACGTGTAATGCCAACGCGAGCTTTTTCTCCGAATCCGAATAAACTTACTATGAGTTGTCTCGGTCGGCCCTGTCTCCTCTATTTCGGATGACGTCGTCAGACCAGAGACAGCGGTCTCACCGGTCGGTGCAACCTCGCTGGTTCCTTCGGATTCCGTCGTTAAACCGGATAGACCGGTCATTCCCGATTCCGTCGTTACTTCAGAAACGGTCGACAATCCCGATTCCGTCGTATCGGTCGCTTCACTGACTTCCGATTCCGTTGTTTCGACGCTTCCGACGGTACTCGGTTCGATTTCGGTAGCGAACGAAGATTCGCTGGTTCCTCCTAATCTGTCAGACTCCGAGGATCCAAACTCGGTCGTAATGCCGGTTTCGATGGTAGTAGCACCGGACTCGGTCGATTCGGTTTCTTCGGTGTGGCCAGTTTCGAACGACGTCGAAGCCTCGCTAGTACCAAACACGGTCGTCGTACTTTCCGTGGTTTCTTTGACATTAGTGTCGTATTCGTTCTCCACTACGGATATTGCCGATTCCATGGTCGACGTTTCGATCGTAGAGTCTGGAAAAATTTTATGATCCGTCATTTACGTACATCTTTTATTATTTAAGGCATCTTTTAACGATTATCGCCCGTCGAAGAGAGATCGGATATCTCTTTTACAACATTTATTTACCTGGCAATTCGGACGTGACTTTAGAAATAGAACTACTTTCCTCGCTGACCGCCGCTGACGTTTCTTCAACGATCGTTGATTCCGTCGATTCCGTCGATCCTTTGGATTCCGTCGATTCCGTCGATTCCGTCGATTCCGTCGACTCCGTCGACTCCGTCGACTCCGTCGTGTCGGTCGCCGCAGACTCGCTCGATTCCGTAGACCCCGTCGACTCGGTCACGCTCGATTCCGTAGATTCTGTCACGGTAGTGTCCGTAGGTTCCGTTGATTCCGTAGACTCCGTCACGGTAGACTCCGTTACGTCCGTTGCACCAGATTCGGTAGAATCCGTAAACTCCGACGACGACGACGACGACGACGACGACGACGACGGGACGGTGACGTCCATTGACGTCGTCGTATCGATGCTCGAAAAGAGATCGGTAGATTCGGTGATGTCCGTTGACGCGTCCGTTGAAAGGTTCGACGTTGTTGATTCGGAGGACGCGCTATCGGTGAATCCTTCCGTGCTGCCCACCGACACGGACGATTCAACGGATTCGGTCGTTATGCCCGACGACTCGATCGATTCCTCGGTAGCACCAGATTCCATGGTAATCTCCGAGTCCGTTGACGTTTCTACGACGAATGTCGAAGGAAAGTTCGAATTACCGATCGTTCGAAAATCGTTCGAAACTATCGTTCGATGGATAAGACGTTTAGCTCACCCGTTGCTTCGGAATCTTCTTTCGGCGATACCTGAGTGACGGACTCGCTGGTAACGGAGTCCGATACTTGCGTAGCTCCGGACTCCGTCGAGACCGGCAATTCCGTGCTTTCACTTTTATCGAATTCCGTGACGTCCCCGGTCTCGGTCGTTTCAACGGTCACCGATTCGGTATCGGGAGAAGTACCGCTTCCTTCCACGGTCGACCAATCTTCGAAACTGGGATTGCTGGTGAACAGCGTACTCAAAAAGTCGTCTCCGCTGCCGAAACCGCTACTGGTGAAACCGCTGCCAAAGTCTCCCGGAGAGATGTCACCTCTACTGTATCCGCCATCGCTGAACATCATTTCGTCCATGTCGCTGACGGTTTCTCCGCTCGTGTAAGACGTGAACTTGACGCTCGTTGGACCTTCGGTTACTTTGTAAAGTCCGGACTCGGAGCCCTATCGTAAAGAACGAGCTACTTTTATGAGATTGCTCTCTTAATGCCCTCTCTCCCTCCCTCCCTTATTGAGATTGCGTTAAACGCCCGCGGCTCGATCGAGTACCACGATCTCCGGTTTCACTTACGCTCACTGCAAACTCGGAGCCGACTGTAACGAAGTCTTCGTCCTCGTATTCCTCGCATTCCTCGTCCTCCTGCTCCATCAGGGCTTTGCTTTTGTCTGGTTCAACCGGTATAACTTCGTCTAAATGTTGATCAAGGAGAAAACGAATGAGAGGAAACAAATCGGGAGGGACAATTTTCGCAAGTAGCCGTCGCGCTCATTCAAACATTCGTTTTACCTTCGCCGCAAGGATGCTCGTTGCAACTCTCTTTCGCGAACATTATCGTATTGATGTCGCAATTGTCGAGCGAAGCCGTCGCGTTGTCCTTCATGCAAATCACTTTGCGAGACATATCACCGCCTCCGCACGGTTTCGTACACTAAAAATGACGCAATTGTTAACGTAATAAGCGATTAAGGAGAGTCTTAATTCGGGAAAGAAGATCCCTTAACGAATACCTTGCTCCAGGGACCGGCGAACCATTCGCCCTTACACTCCTCGCGGTCGATCGTACAGTTTTGCGCGCTCTCGTACCTCCTTCCAGGCTCGCACTTGGAATCCGGTACTTTCTTCAAAGCGTCGTCCACGAAAGTAGCGCAAAATACTTGACGAGTTTGCAAGCCCCTACCGCATTTGGCCGAGCACTAGGACAATAAAGAATATTTGGAGGGTCCCGTGCGACCTTCGAAGTCATCGAAAAAGCCTCGATCGGTATTTAATCGGTTACCTCGCTCCATTGCGACGCGTACCAACGGTACTCGCAATTTTGGACGTCTTCGCACTCCCTGGTAAGTTCCGGTCTCTTGTCGGAATCGCATTTCTCGTCCGGATGCACGTTCCCTTCTTGAGTGGCGCAATGAGCCGTCCTCGTCTCTTGCGTGAGGTCGCATTTATCGTTGCACTGCGAAACGAATAAATCCATGGGACATGGATACATGGGATAGACGTATAGACGATGTAACAAAAATCAAGTAAACGTCGAGTGGCATGTTACCCCGCTCCATTCGGAAACGACCCAGTCGAGGCCCTCGCAAGGTCTCGACTCGCAACGCTCCTCCCGTTCGGGGACTTTGCCCTCGCAAGCGGCGTCCTCCATCACTTCGATCTTCCCGTCCTTCTTGATGTAACACGTTATCCTTCTCGTCCGTTTGCCTTCTCCGCAGAGACGATCGCACTGAATAAATAAATATTGGATGCCTTAAAAGATTCGGTTGTTGCTGCAATAACGATCACGGTCTAAAGGGCTTTTCGAAGGAGAATGAGATCTCCGCGCGACGCTCCCCTCGAGGTTCTCTACCAGGGGCCGAGTGCGAGATATCGATAACGATGCGTATTATGCGAAAGATATACCGGTTTCCACGGTCCGAGATGCCACTGTGGACAGTCGACGTGTCTGTTGCATTCCTGCGCGGTTGGTCCCTTCGGTCCAAGCTTTTCTACGCATTGGGAGTCGTCGACGATCGAACGTATTCCACCGGCTACGACCTGTTCGCACTTGATCTCCCTGGTCTGTAAGCCGCCGTCGCCGCAACGCTTGGTACACGCTCCCCATTCGCCCTCCACCCATTCCGCCGGACAGGGCTCCTCGCTGCAGGTTTGCGTATCCTCTGGCTCGAGCTGCGGATCGCACAGGCCGTCGTCCACCGGTTGGTTGTCCCGTCTTCGAACGCACGCCACTCTCCTGGACTGGTAACCTGAACGATCGAATTTCGAGAGTAAGGTAATTCGCCGCGATTACGTGATCGATCATTAATCGGTTAAACGATAACGACGTCGTACCTCCCCCGCAACTGGTGCTACAGCTCGAGAATTCTTCGGTGATCCACGTGTAACTGTCGGCGTCCGTACGCGTCGAGAGTTTCTTGGGTATACTGTATTCGTAATGAACACCGACGTTATGATCTTGATAGAGCAACTGCAAGAGAAAGACGGCAACGGCTCGTATCAGGCTCTCCCCGCTGTCTTCCGAGTGGATAATTTATTGGGATACTTACGACAACGTAAATCGGCTCGGTGGTTGGCCCGAGTGCCGTGATAATGTCCGGAGCAGAAAAACCTTGCGGCTCTCTCGAATAATGGAATATCGTGCCGATGAATCTCAGACTACGTGGAAAATCGATTCTCCAGTTGCCGTTTAGGTAATAATGACCGGACGTATTTCGTATGGCTAGAAGAGATTTATCGAATTTATCGAAACGCGGGTAAGACCTATCGTCGACTCTCGTATATGACTCATTGTTATTCACCTAAGTAATTGTTCGAAGGTTCCAGCTCTCTTATTACGATATTAGTGGCACCCTCTGGTATCAATAAAATATCGATGTAGCCTGAAACAAGTATCGGCGGTAAGCGATATAACTTCTTTCCCTTCCCGATTCCTGTCGGGGATAAAAAGGAAAAGAGAAAGGAAAACGATACGTGCCTACTTGTAAGTCGTCGTTGTCGAATAAACCTTGAATCGTGTTACAGTCGGTGCCGTTGCCTCCGCATTCCCTGCAGGCGTCCTCCTTGGCGTCGCTGCCTAACATCATGTCGCATCCGACCGGCTGACGAGAAAAGAAAACGCGACGTTTCAGGATCGAATCAGTCCGAATTAAAACGATTAGAAACTTACCATACACTTGCCTTCGACGCAAACGTTGTTTTTCTCGATCTCGCATGGCGTTCCATCGGTCACCGCTACTTTGTATCTATAGAAAAATCTTTCTCCTCGTGGCATACAATTTAATTCGCACTTGTGCGGACTGCCCGTGTACGGGATCCAGCTGCGAGCAAAACGAAATGGACAAATAGATACGTTTGATCTTTATTTTACCTACGCGATTAATCCACGTTTAGAGATGATCGATCGATCGATCGATCGATCGATCGATCGTATACTGACTCGTGAATCACTCCTTCGAAGGGAACGTCGTTGAATTCCGCGCATTGCTCCGCTCGGAAATCTTTCGGCTCGCCTGGACACGCCTGCAAGTATCGTAGATCGCTTTTGTTCAACGTCCGTCGTACGTTCTCTCGCGTGGAAACGTTTAAAAATTCGGGAACAGTTTGCAGAAATTAGATGGACGATATATATCGGGCAGTCCTGCTGCTGTCGGGAAAGGGACGGGAGAGGGTCGCGGGGCGAAGTAACGTCGATAAATCGAGTGGAACCTAAGGAAAAGGAAGAAAAGATAGTCCCGCTGGGACTGGTACCACGTACGTGGATACCGGGGAGGATTTATGGCGAGAGATTTCTTGCGGACCGAACGAAACCTTGTCTTGGCGCGAATGGCTAGGACGGAAGGACGGAAGGAAGGAACGAAGCGTCGGAGAAAAAAATTACGCGCGGAAAGCGCGACTTCGAAACGATGTCCGGGATAACGAATGCGACCGACCTTTTCATCTCGGATTTTCTATAATAAATTATTTTTTTCTCAACCTGTACGTTCTCTCTTTACTTTTCTTTTCTCTTCTCTTCTCTTCTCTTCTTTTCTCTTCTCTTCTTTACTTTACTTTCTCTTTCAGCGAACATTCTTCGAACGAGCGCTTTAAAACAAGAGAAATTTGTTTAACGCTCGAAAGGAAAAGGTTGCTCGATACCTCGCAGGATGACGGAAAGAGATCGAAGAATAAAGAAACGCGCCAACGACTCGGAAGCCTGCTTTGGCCAGGCAATTTAGTTGCGCGTGTAACGATCGGTCCCATTGGAAGATCAAGGGTTACAGTCACGACCGAGTACGTTATTACCGCGCATTTGATTCTCATTTGGCAGAATTATACGAGGAGAATGTTTCATTAGGAAAAAGTGCGTTACAATGAAGAATTATGTCGTCTACTTAAAAAGTTGACACACCGCGAATATCGAATCCTCTCGTCGCGTTATCGCGATAAGAAATTGTTCCGACGAACGGTACGATCGACGATATCGATCTTGATGGAAAGTAAAATGAGATTTGACTCACCTGAACGTTACAAGAAAAGAATCTCCTCGAGGAACCCGTGCATCTCTGATATCCTCTCTCGCTGTTAACAAAAAGACACTTGGACACTTTTTCGTATTAACCAGATAGAATGTTTTTTTCTTTTCTTTTTCCATCGCACCCAAGCCAAAGACTATTTGGCCTAGTTCCGAGATTCGAGTAAAATGCTTAATGAGCCGTGTTCCGATATCGCAAATCGTTTCACGAAAAAGTAAGAGGAAGAAGAGGGAAAAATAGTCGATCGTTCGATTTGTCAAAAAGTAATCTTTGTACACACGGTGGATCGTCTACGTAGAAACTATTTAGAAAGTATAGAAGGAAATGCTGGTAAGAGTGATCGATGTTCGTCCCGATTACGAGCATCCGCCATTCGCAAAGTTTTTCAAGATCGACGATAATGATGACATGCATGGCGAGCATGCACGTTTCCTCTCGACTCGCACAGTCTACGTGACCGCGTTGATCTCGTAATCGTCGTTAATTCTCTACTCGAATCCTCGAACGCTCGTGCTTCCTAGCGTTTGCATCTCTAATCGGGGATTTACACTCGATCGGGATTCGGCCGTTCAACAAGTTTCCACGAAGCTAACGAACTTTTTCTTCGGACCATCGGAAAAATAATGGAAATAAACGCAACCTCGACGCGCATCGCTTTACGATCTCGATCGGCCCGGCGTTTACGCGATATCGATTATCGTTCAACGAGAACTTCTCTCTCTCTCTCTCTCTCTCTCTCTCTCTCTCTCTCTCTCTCTCTCTCTCGTTTTTTGACAGTTTGCGCACGGTCGTTATTTCCTATCTTTATCGAAGGCTACGTTTATGCGAACCATAAATAGTTTCTCGATATTCTCAGTTACACCGGGCAAGCCTTTAAACGAATGTTCTTGCGATATAAATGGAGCCAATAAAATGTAGAACATGACGATTTTATTAGGGAGAGAGTGTCTCGTCGACGCGATATACATGTACGTACATGTGTGTGTACGTACGTACGTACGTACGTAAGTAGGTACGTATACACGGTACTTTGAAAATATCCGTAATTGTGGAAAATGGCTTCTCGACGTACTTTTCCCGGACGATCGAACGTTAAGACGCGGAACCCTTTTCCATTTACAGGCTCTGAAATAGTCCTCTCGCGACAATGAATTCAATCGAGATAAATGGGCTTCGTCTTTCAAGCATAATAAGTGGAATAAATAGAAGGAGAAGAGATAGCGTAAAACTCACTCTACGTCGAGACACTGCCTGGTCTGATGAGCGACGCCACCGCCGCAAGATCGTGAACAGGAGCTGGGCATCGACCATGGTCCCCAATTTCCTCTTTCTGGCTCGTCCGTTTCAAGAACGAAGCTGCTCGGTAGATAGCTCTCTCCGTGCTGCCGACGATGCCTTCCGTGCCTTAATTTTATATGATGCTGCAACACAGGACCGAGCGAAATTTATTATCCCACTCTGAACGTCTTGTTTCGTGCTACTCGACGGGACGTCGAGAAGAATCTTGGGGTCGCGTGGGTCGGCAAACAAGAGAGAAAGAGAGAGAAAGGAAGAGTAGTCTACCGCCATTGCCCGTGAGAACCTTCATGCCGGGCTAACATTTTGCGATAAGTGGCCCCTTATTCAAGCCACCTTTGCTGGATACGTACCTTCTTCTCGTGTCTGCTATCTCCTTCGATGGAAGGGGCTCGACCTTACTACGATTCTCTACGATTCTCGCGCGACCAAAACCGATCTCGATAGGTACCTACAAGCGGGCACCTCCTACTCTCAGTCTCGTCGATACTACTCGCGATTATTAAGATCCTCGTTAAGCCGGAAAATACGAATTAAGGAAGAAGGAGAAGAGGAAGAAGAAGGAAAAAGTGTGGCAAACGCGTCGAACGAAGGATACCAAGCGCGTTGAAGCGGCGAGCACAAAGTCGCGAGATAGCGACTTTTGTCGCTGGATGCTCGGAGGGATGCGAGAAATCCGACGCAAGCAAGAGCGACTGCCATTATCCATATTGCGTCGAGGTTGCGTCGAAGAGGCTCTCTCGGATGAGTCCGTCGAGGGCGGGGGAGGAGGGGCTTTTAAAACCGGAGAGGAGGGGAACGACGAGCGCGCTCGCGTGCGTTAATCGAGCACCGTGGCTACGTGAGAAACGTGACGTACATTAGCGAATAGCGTTGGCGAGCTTCAAAGAGAAACTTCTTCTCTTCGAGCTTTTTTTCTTTCTTCGTCTTTTCCAGAGGAGGACCTTCGAGCGCGCGTT
The DNA here is from genome assembly GCF_014466175.1 of Vespula pensylvanica. Taxonomy (NCBI): domain Eukaryota; kingdom Metazoa; phylum Arthropoda; class Insecta; order Hymenoptera; family Vespidae; genus Vespula; species Vespula pensylvanica. Next base: position 4,695,973 of record NC_057699.1, on the reverse strand, counting down.
TCTTCGCACACGAGGCATAACGACAGATGTAAATCTTCGTTTTTATACCGATTCTCTTTTTACTACCGTGGGAGAAAGAGCACTTTGCATGGACTTCCGTGTAGGGAGTAAGAAGACAGTAAAAGTTGATATCCATCTAGTCTCGTTCGCGTTCGAACATCTGCGTCCTGCTCGTCGGTACCGAGGAGCGCCTTTGCTCGCCAGCAGTCTCGTTAGATCGCGGATTGGCATAGTCGATGCGGCGCATAATGCGACGATAATGCCACGCAAAACGATGCGGGTGAGCATAAAACAGGGCTCGTAAGAAGCGACCGACATACAGAGGGGGAGAGAGAGAGAGAGCTTGCGGCACGGTTCAGCGTTCAGACCAACGACCAGACCTAGCGAAAGGTTTAGAGACTCTCGTTAACGCTGAAGTTGTCCGGGGAGGAGGTGCCTCGCCGATTCCTTCCTTCTTGCCTTCGATGGAGTTGGAATTCGTCGTCGCTCGAGAATGAGTCACTCCCAAAGATACTAGCAGGAGTCTCTTAACCGTTATCTCGAAAAAACTAGGCCCTTCGCCAATTCTCACACTAATCAATGATTAGAGGCTAGAGTCCGCGGTAAATCACCTAATTGAATGGCATCGTTAAGCGGTGACTAACCGTCGCAATTACCGCTCGCATTCGTTCTAGCGTAAAGCAAGACAGAGTCGTTATACGAAGAGGTTTACATCATCGGAGGCGTAAAATGAGTAATTTCTGTTCAGCTGGGCGAGCAGACGCAGCGTGACCGATCCTAACGTTAAATTACTTCGCAAGACGACTTGTGTCAACTTCTCCGTGCCCTTTACGTCTATCTTTCGGTGTCATCGATCGTCCAGAGATCAACGAAACGCGAGTTTTCTCGAAAATATTACGTACTCTCGAACGTAGCGATAACGATCGAAATTTCATTCATAAAGCTTGTTCATTCATCGCGCTACGCGTGGCGAGTTATCTCGTTGTATCAATAACGCGTTAAACGCGTTTTAACAGCCAACCGAGCAAATACGCGAGTACGCTCCGGGAATCTACGGGAATACCAATATTGAAAGAAACTCGACTCTATTGACTTTTTCTCGGAGTTGTAGCGAAAAGCGGAAAGGACCCGCTATCTTTGGTGGCTTTCCGTCCTGACACTTTCGAGGTACGCGATCGGACGGACAATGTGCGTCTCGGCTTACGGCATCGCGCGACCGCGCCAGGACCGATGCGAAATGTAATTCGTTGCGAAACGTAATCCGACATCTCCTCCTCCGATCGTCCGGTAACAACGATCGAGACCGATAATCCGGATCGGAATCAGCACTCCGACAATAAACGATACTCCAACGTGTCGCGATAAAACGTTGAGAAAAGGGAGAAGGTAGGTGGCCCTTCGGGGAGGTGCTCGAGATCTCGAATAGATCGAGGCGCGATCGACGATCGTAGGCAAGCGTCGAGAACGGACGAATCGCGAATAGAACGGAATCGAATGGACGCTCAAAGTTTCGCGAGGATACGGGTCGGAGGGATAATTAAATGGTTCAAGGAAGTGGGTTTCGAAGCGAGAGGTCAGTCGATGAACCGTGAACGACCGTCGAAACACGCCTTCTTAATAATTGTCATATATACTCGTGGTGCCATCGGTTTGACCTCTCGGTGGACACGAAGGTCCCTTGTCGATTATATCCCACTATTACCTACTATTCTCTCTCCGACTTTCCTTTTTGCCCCTTTTCTCGGCAAAGTGGCTTCGCGACGTTAAATATCTTTTTCTCGAGAAACGCAAGCAATTACCCGTCCGAGTAGTAAAACGTTCGCGCATCGAATCGGCGTAATCTCTACCAGGGCGCGAAAGTTGGACCCTTCTTATTTCGCGAAATGAATAATCGTGCGAGAAATCTCTTACGATTCCAACGCCATTTGCGCGTCTCGGGCTCCGTGCGGGGTGACGATCTCTCGATCGGCTTTTAAAGAGCTCGATATTTTTAACCAGAGAGCGCCTCGAATCGCCTTACGTGAGCGTTAAGAAGATCGATTTACATCGCGTCTAAACTATCTTTCTTCTCGAGCGTGCCCTCCCGTGGATCGCGAGGTCAACGCTTTCTCCGTTAAATACTTCCCGAATTATTGATCGCGTTTCGCTGAACGTACAATGAAATTGCATTTTTTTTCTTCGCGGCAATTAGCTCCTCGCCTCGAGTTTACCGATCGTTATATAAATAAAAAAAAAAAAGACGGACGTACGCGATACGGTAAAAGAGAAAGAAAGTATCGTACGATCGGAGGCGGGTCCGGATCTTTTCTCGATTTCTCTTGGACGTAACCGAGAAAATGATTGGGAATTTTCGTGGTTTTTCGCAGGCCACCAACGTCGTCGCGCTCCCCTTTAACGAGCACTTAACTCGGATTAGCCGTGCTCGTTGATGAGGGTAAGAAGTAACCGTTCTACGCTCCTTTAATAATCTCATTGATGCTCGGTTATCTCGGCTGCTCTCCCGGCACTAAAAGATGCAATCGCGTTCTTCCTCTCTCTCTCTCTCTCTCTCTCTCTCTCTCTCTCTCTCTCTCTCT